>NW_026282171.1:72500-130000 GCF_023373465.1 Oncorhynchus keta | reverse complement strand
ATATGATCCTGTCTCTCTATTAGGAGTGGGAATACTGGGGAACACATTTATATATGATCCTGTCTACTAGGAGTGGGAATACTGGGGAATACATTTATATATGATCCTGTCTCTCTATTAGGAGAGGGAATACTGGGGAACACATTTATATATGATCCTGTCTATTAGGAGAGGGAATACTGGGGAATACATTTATATATGATCCTGTCTCTCTATTAGGAGAGGGAATACTGGGGAACACATTTATATATGATCCTGTCTATTAGGAGAGGGAATACTGGGGAACACATTTATATATGATCCTGTCTCTCTATTAGGAGAGGGAATACTGGGGAACACATTTATATATGATCCTGTCTCTCTTTATTATGATCCTGTCTCTCTATTAGGAGAGGAATACTGGGGAACACATTTATATATGATCCTGTCTATTAGGAGAGGGAATACTGGGGAACACATTTATATATGATCCTGTCTATTAGGAGAGGGAATACTGGGGAACACATTTATATATAATCCTGTCTCTCTATTAGGAGAGGGAATACTGGGGAACACATTTATATATGATCCTGTCTCTCTATTAGGAGTGGGAATACTGGGGAATACATTTATATATGATCCTGTCTATTAAGAGAGGGAATACTGGGGAACACATTTATATATGATCCTGTCTCTCTATTAGGAGAGGGAATACATTTATATATGATCCTGTCTCTCTATTAGGAGAGGGAATACTGGGGAACACATTTATATATGATCCTGTCTATTAGGAGAGGGAATACTGGGGAACACATTTATATATGATCCTGTCTATTAGGAGAGGGAATACTGGGGAACACATTTATATATGATCCTGTCTATTAGGAGAGGGAATACTGGGGAACACATTTATATATGATCCTGTCTCTCTATTAGGAGAGGGAATACTGGGGAACACATTTATATATGATCCTGTCTATTAGGAGAGGGAATACTGGGGAACACATTTATATATGATCCTGTCTCTCTATTAGGAGAGGGAATACTGGGGAACACATTTATATATGATCATTTATATATGATCCTGTCTATTAGGAGAGGGAATACTGGGGAACACATTTATATATGATCCTGTCTCTCTATTAGGAGAGGGAATACTGGGAACACATTTATATATGATCCTGTCTCTCTATTAGGAGAGGGAATACTGGGGAACACATTTATATATGATCCTGTCTCTCTACTAGGAGAGGGAATACTGGGGAACACATTTATATATGATCCTGTCTCTCTACTAGGAGAGGGAATACTGGGGAACACATTTATATATGATCCTGTCTCTCTATTAGGAGAGGGAATACTGGGGAACACATTTATATATGATCCTGTCTCTCTACTAGGAGAGGGAATACTGGGGAACACATTTATATATGATCCTGTCTCTCTATTAGGAGAGGGAATACTGGGGAACACATTTATATATGATCCTGTCTATTAGGAGAGGGAATACTGGGAACACATTTATATATGATCCTGTCTCTCTATTAGGAGAGGGAATACTGGGGAACACATTTATATATGATCCTGTCTCTATTAGTACTCCTATTAGGAGAGGGAATACTGGGGAACACATTTATATATGATCCTGTCTGTCTATTAGGAGAGGGAATACTGGGGAACACATTTATATATGATCCTGTCTATTAGGAGAGGGAATACTGGGGAACACATTTATATATGATCCTGTCTCTCTATTAGGAGAGGGAATACTGGGGAACACATTTATATATGATCCTGTCTCTCTATTAGGAGAGGGAATACTGGGGAACACATTTATATATGATCCTGTCTCTCTATTAGGAGAGGGAATACTGGGGAACACATTTATATATGATCCTGTCTACTAGGAGTGGGAATACTGGGGAATACATTTATATATGATCCTGTCTCTCTATTAGGAGAGGGAATACTGGGGAACACATTTATATATGATCCTGTCTCTCTATTAGGAGAGGGAATACTGGGGAACACATTTATATATGATCCTGTCTACTAGGAGTGGGAATACTGGGGAACACATTTATATATGATCCTGTCTCTCTATTAGGAGAGGGAATACTGGGGAACACATTTATATATGATCCTGTCTCTCTATTAGGAGAGGGAATACTGGGAACACATTTATATATGATCCTGTCTATTAGGAGAGGGAATACTGGGGAACACATTTATATATGATCCTGTCTCTGGGAACACATTTATATAGGATTAGAGGGGAATACTGGGAACACATTTATATATGATCCTGTCTATTAGGAGAGGGAATACTGGGGAACACATTTATATATGATCCTGTCTATTAGGAGAGGGAATACTGGGAACACATTTATATATGATCCTGTCTCTCTATTAGGGAGGGAATACTGGGGAACACATTTATATATGATCCTGTCTCTCTATTAGGAGAGGGAATACTGGGAACACATTTATATATGATCCTGTCTCTCTATTAGGAGAGGGAATACTGGGAACACATTTATATATGATCCTGTCTCTCTATTAGGAGAGGGAATACTGGGGAACACATTTATATATGATCCTGTCTCTATAGGAGAGGGAATACTGGGGAACACATTTATATATGATCCTGTCTATTAGAGAGGGAATACTGGGGAACACATTTATATATTAGATCCTGTCTATTAGGAGAGGGAATACTGGGGAACACATTTATATATAATCCTGTCTCTCTATTAGGAGAGGGAATACTGGGGAACACATTTATATATGATCCTGTCTATTAGGAGAATACTGGGGAATACATTTATATATGATCCTGTCTCTCTATTAGGAGAGGGAATACTGGGGAACACATTTATATATGATCCTGTCTCTCTATTAGGAGAGGGAATACTGGGGAACACATTTATATATGATCCTGTCTATTAGGAGAGGGAATACTGGGGAACACATTTATATATGATCCTGTCTCTCTATTAGGAGAGGGAATACTGGGAATTTATATATGATCTGTCTCTCTATTAGGGAACAACACATTTATATATGATCCTGTCTCTCTATTAGGAGAGGGAATACTGGGGAACACATTTATATATGATCCTGTCTATTAGGAGAGGGAATACTGGGAACACATTTATATATGATCCTGTCTATGTCTATTAGGAGAGGGAATACTGGGGAACACATTTATATATGATCCTGTCTCTCTATTAGGAGAGGGAATACTGGGGAACACATTTATATATGATCCTGTCTCTATTAGGAGAGGGAATACTGGGGAACACATTTATATATGATCCTGTCTCTCTATTAGGAGAGGGAATACTGGGGAACACATTTATATATGATCCTGTCTATTAGGAGAGGGAATACTGGGGAACACATTTATATATGATCCTGTCTATTAGGAGAGGGAATACTGGGGAATTTATATATGATCTGTCTCTCTATTAGGAAAACACATTTATATATGATCCTGTCTATTAGGAGAGGGAATACTGGGAACACATTTATATATGATCCTGTCTCTCTATTAGGAGAGGGAATACTGGGGAACACATTTATATATGATCCTGTCTATTAGGAGAGGGAATACTGGGGAACACATTTATATATGATCCTGTCTATTAGGAGAGGGAATACTGGGGAACACATTTATATATGATCCTGTCTCTCTATTAGAGGGAATACTGGGAACACATTTATATATGATCCTGTCATTTATATATGATCCTCTATTAGGAGAGGGAATACTGGGGAACACATTTATATATGATCCTGTCTCTCTATTAGGAGAGGGAATACTGGGGAACACATTTATATATGATCCTGTCTCTCTATTAGGAGAGGGAATACTGGGGAACACATTTATATATGATCCTGTCTCTCTATTAGGAGAGGGAATTTATATATGATCCTGTCTCTCTATTAGGGAACACATTTATATATGATCCTGTCTCTCTATTAGGAGAGGGAATACTGGGGAACACATTTATATATGATCCTGTCTCTCTATTAGGAGAGGGAATACTGGGGAACACATTTATATATGATCCTGTCTATTAGGAGAGGGAATACTGGGGAAAACATTTATATATGATCCTGTCTATTAGGAGTGGGAATACTGGGAATACATTTATATATGATCCTGTCTATTAGGAGAGGGAAATACTGGGGAACACATTTATATATGATCCTGTCTATTAGGAGAGGGAATACTGGGGAACACATTTATATATGATCCTGTCTATTAGGAGTGGGAATACTGGGGAACACATTTATATATGATCCTGTCTCTCTATTAGGAGAGGGAATACTGGGGAACACATTTATATATGATCCTGTCTCTCTATTAGGAGAGGGAATACTGGGGAACACATTTATATATGATCCTGTCTCTCTATTAGGAGAGGGAATACTGGGGAACACATTTATATATGATCCTGTCTATTAGGAGAGGGAATACTGGGGAACACATTTATATATGATCCTGTCTCTCTATTAGGAGAGGGAATACTGGGGAACACATTTATATATAATCCTGTCTCTATTAGGAGTGGGAATACTGGGGAACACATTTATATATGATCCTGTCTCTCTATTAGGAGTGGGAATACTGGGGAACACATTTATATATGATCCTGTCTATTAGGAGTGGGAATACTGGGGAACACATTTATATATGATCCTGTCTCTCTATTAGGAGAGGGAATACTGGGGAACACATTTATATATAATCCTGTCTCTCTATTAGGAGAGGGAATACTGGGGAACACATTTATATATGATCCTGTCTATTAGGAGAGGGAATACTGGGGAACACATTTATATATGATCCTGTCTCTCTATTAGGAGAGGGAATACTGGGGAACACATTTATATATGATCCTGTCTCTCTATTAGGAGTACTGGGGAATACTGGGAACACATTTATATATGATCCTGTCTCTCTATTAGGAGAGGGAATACTGGGGAACACATTTATATATGATCCTGTCTATTAGGAGAGGGAATACTGGGGAACACATTTATATATGATCCTGTCTCTCTATTAGAGAGGGAATACTGGGGAACACATTTATATATGATCCTGTCTATTAGGGAATACTGGGGAACACATTTATATATGATCCTGTCTATTAGGAGAGGGAATACTGGGGAACACATTTATATATGATCCTGTCTATTAGGAGAGGGAATACTGGGGAACACATTTATATATGATCCTGTCTATTAGGAGAGGGAATACTGGGGAACACATTTATATATGATCCTGTCTCTCTATTAGGAGAGGGAATACTGGGGAACACATTTATATATGATCCTGTCTCTCTAGGAGAGGGAATGATCCTGTCTATTAGGAGAGAATACTGGGGAACACATTTATATATGATCCTGTCTATTAGGAGAGGGAATACTGGGGAACACATTTATATATGATCCTGTCTCTCTATTAGGAGAGGGAATACTGGGGAACACATTTATATATGATCCTGTCTCTCTATTAGGAGAGGGAATACTGGGGAACACATTTATATATGATCCTGTCTCTCTATTAGAGAGGGAATACTGGGGAACACATTTATATATGATCCTGTCTCTATTAGGAGAGGGAATACTGGGGAAACACATTTATATATGATCCTGTCTATTAGGAGAGGGAATACTGGGGAACACATTTATATATGATCCTGTCTATTAGGAGAGGGAATACTGGGGAACACATTTATATATGATCCTGTCTCTCTATTAGGAGAGGGAATACTGGGGAACACATTTATATATGATCCTGTCTCTAGGAGAGGGAATACTGGGAACACATTTATATATAATCCTGAACATTCAACCAATTTATTTGTTCTGCTCAGAAAACTTTTGGGGGGTGCCAATCAAAAACCGTGGGTTATAGGGGTTATAACATATTCACTCTCAATCACACAGAAACTCACATTCTCCAGCTGTTTGAAACTGATCTCCAAGTTCTGTTGAGCTTTTTTGGCATCGGCCAGGTACTGGGGAGAAAGATTAGTTAGATGACAACATCAAAGTGAGTTCAACATGTCGGTGATGTTATCCCCCCCTCTCTCCCCTCCCTCCATCTCTCCCTCCTTCCCCCTTTCTCCCACCCTCCCTCCCTCTCTCCCTCCTTCCCCCTCCCACCCTCCCTCTCTCCATCTCTCCCTCCTTCCCCCTTTCTCCCACCCTCCCCTCCCTCCTCTCCCTCCCTCCTCCCCTCCTCTCCCTCCCCCCCTCTCTCCCATCTCTCTCACTGTTTTGCGTTCTTGTTTGAGGTCCTGAAGGTATTTGGTGAGTTCTACACAGATTCCAGTCATCATGTTCTCTGCTATCAGCTCTCTCTGGCCCGCATAGTCATTCAGCTCATTCACAATGTCCTGGAATGACTGGTGATTGGTGAACCTGCAGGTGGAGGGGCAACAAGACAGAGGGGATAGAGAGAGATTAGTTAGATGACAACATAGCCACTCTCTAGCCACTTTAAACTATGCCACTTTGTTTACATACCCTACATTACTCATCTCATATGTATATACTGTACTCGATACCATCTACTGCATCTTGCCTATGCCGTTCTGTACAATCACTCATTCATATATCTTTATGTACATATTCTTTATCCCTTTACACTTGTGTGTATAAGGTATTAGTCGTGGAGTTGTTAGGTTAGATTACTCGTTGGTTATTACTGCATTGTCGGTACTAGAAGCACAAGCATTTCGCTACGCTCGCATCAACATCTGCTAACCATGTGTATGTGACAAATAACATTTGATTTGAATGTGATTGGTTCACTTCCAGGAAACAGGGGTAAAGGGTTGTATGTTATTGGTTCACTTCCAGGAAACAGGGGTAAAGGGCTGTATGTTATTGGTTCACTTCCAGGAAACAGGGGTAAAGGGTTGTATGTTATTGGGTCACTTCCAGGAAACAGGGGTTGGTTCACTTCCAGGAAACAGGGATAAAGGGTTGTATGTTATTGGTTCACTTCCAGGAAACAGGGGTAAGGGGTTGTATGTTATTGGTTCACTTCCAGGAAACAGGGGTAAAGGGCTGTATGTTATTGGTTCACTTCCAGGAAACAGGGGTAAAGGGTTGTTTGTTATTGGTTCACTTCCAGGAAACAGGGGTAAAGGGCTGTATGTTATTGGTTCACTTCCAGGAAACAGGGGTGAAGGGTTGTTTGTTATTGGTTCACTTCCAGGAAACAGGGGTAAAGGGCTGTATGTTATTGGTTCACTTCCAGGAAACAGGGGTAAAGGGTTGTATGTGATTGGTTCACTTCCAGGAAACAGGGGTAAAGGGTTGTATGTTATTGGTTCACTTCCAGGAAACAGGGGTAAAGGGTTGCATGTGATTGGTGGGATAAAGAAATCTGTCTGTCTAATAAAGACAAACACGAGAGACAAAGGATAAGCACAGCATTGATCTGATAATCACTAACTGATTAGAGAGAGGACACAGACAGAGAGACAGACACAGACAGAGAGACAGACACAGAGGCAGACAGAGAGACAGACACAGACAGAGAGACAGACACAGACACAGACAGAGAGAGACAGACACAGACAGAGAGAGACAGACACAGACAGAGAGAGACAGACACAGACACAGAGGCAGACAGAGAGGCAGACAGAGAGGCAGACAGAGAGGCAGACAGAGACAGACAGAGAGACACAGACAGAGAGGCAGACAGAGAGGCAGACAGAGAGGCAGACAGAGAGGCAGACAGAGACAGACAGAGAGGCAGACAGACAGACAGACAGACAGAGAGGCAGACAGACAGACAGACAGACAGACAGACAGACAGACAGACAGACAGACAGACAGACAGACAGACAGACAGAGAGGCAGACAGACAGAGAGGCAGACAGACACAACTCACCCACACTCTTGCTCCTCCTTGCTGCCTCGTTTAAGGTATTTCTTGGAGAGGTTTCTGAGAGGAAGAGAGAATGTCAGGGTTACATTCTAACAACTAATTAAAATAGACAGACAGACAGACAGACAGACAGACAGACAGACAGACAGACACAGACACACACAGAGAGACACACAGAGAGACACACAGAGAGACACACAGACTGACAGAGCACACAGACTGACAGAGCACACAGACAGACTGTCTGTCTGTGTGCTCTGTCTGTCTGTGTGCTCTGTCAGACAGACAGAAACAGACAGACAGAAACAGACACCTGAGTTGCTTGGCGTAGTTCTGTTCTATCTCGGTCCGTTCTCTGACAAACTTCACATATCGGTCCGCCAGATCCAGTCCTGACTGGGTGTGTTTATCAATACCATCATACTGGTCCTACAGACAGGAGAGACAGAACAGGGTTAGATACTGGACTGATATAACACACTCCTCTATACAGTAGTAATATAACTACTAGTTACTGATATAACACACTCCTCTATACAGTAGTAATATAACTACTAGTTACTGATATAACACTCTATACAGTAGTAATGTAACTACTAGTTACTGATACAACACACTCCTCTATACAGTAGTAATATAACTACTAGTTACTGATACAACACACTCCTCTATACAGTAGTAATATAACTACTAGTTACTGATATAACACACTCCTCTATACAGTAGTAATATAACTACTAGTTACTGATACAACACACTCCTCTATACAGTAGTAATATAACTACTAGTTACAGGACAGGAACACTGCTCCTCTATACAGTAGTAATATAACTACTAGTTACTGATATAACACACTCCTCTATACAGTAGTAATATAACTACTAGTTACTGATATAACACACTCCTCTATACAGTAGTAATATAACTACTAGTTACTGATATAACACACTCCTCTATACAGTAGTAATATAACTACTAGTTACTGATACAACACACTCCTCTATACAGTAGTAATATAACTACTAGTTACTGATACAACACACTCCTCTATACAGTAGTAATATAACTACTAGTTACTGATACAACACACTCCTCTATACAGTAGTAATATAACTACTAGTTACTGATATAACACACTCCTCTATACAGTAGTAATATAACTACTAGTTACTGATATAACACTACTCCTCTATACAGTAGTAATATAACTACTAGTTACAGGACAGGAACACTGCTCCTCTATACAGTAGTAATATAACTACTAGTTACTGATACAACACACTCCTCTATACAGTAGTAATATAACTACTAGTTACTGATATAACACACTCCTCTATACAGTAGTAATATAACTACTAGTTACTGATACAACACACTCCTCTATACAGTAGTAATATAACTACTAGTTACTGATACAACACACTCCTCTATACAGTAGTAATATAACTACTAGTTACTGATATAACACTGCTCCTCTATACAGTAGTAATATAACTACTAGTTACTGATACAACACACTCCTCTATACAGTAGTAATATAACTACTAGTTACTGATATAACACACTCCTCTATACAGTAGTAATATAACTACTACTAGTTACTGATATAACACACTCCTCTATACAGTAGTAATATAACTACTAGTTACTGATACAACACACTGAATACAGTAGTAATATAACTACTAGTTACTGATACAACACACTCCTCTATACAGTAGTAATATAACTACTAGTTACTGATATAACACACTCCTCTATACAGTAGTAATATAACTACTAGTTACAGGACAGGAACACTGCTCCTCTATACAGTAGTAATATAACTACTAGTTACTGATACAACACACTCCTCTATACAGTAGTAATATAACTACTAGTTACTGATATAACACACTCCTCTATACAGTAGTAATATAACTACTAGTTACTGATATAACACACTCCTCTATACAGTAGTAATATAACTACTAGTTACTGATACAACACACTCCTCTATACAGTAGTAATGTAACTACTAGTTACTGATACAACACACTCCTCTATACAGTAGTAATATAACTACTAGTTACTGATACAACACACTCCTCTATACAGTAGTAATATAACTACTAGTTACAGGACAGGAACACTGCTCCTCTATACAGTAGTAATATAACTACTAGTTACAGGACAGGAACACTGCTCCTCTATACAGTAGTAATATAACTACTAGTTACTGATATAACACACTCCTCTATACAGTAGTAATATAACTACTAGTTACTGATATAACACACTCCTCTATACAGTAGTAATATAACTACTAGTTACTGATATAACACTACTCCTCTATACAGTAGTAATATAACTACTAGTTACTGATGTAACACACTCCTCTATACAGTAGTAATATAACTAACTACTAGTTACTGATATAACACACTCCTCTATACAGTAGTAATATAACTACTAGTTACTGATATAACACACTCATCTATACAGTAGTAATATAACTACTAGTTACTGATACAACACACTCCTCTATACAGTAGTAATATAACTACTAGTTACTGATACAACACACTCCTCTATACAGTAGTAATATAACTACTAGTTACAGGACAGGAACACTGCTCCTCTATACAGTAGTAATATAACTACTAGTTACTGATATAACACTGCTCCTCTATACAGTAGTAATATAACTACTAGTTACAGGACAGGAACACTGCTCCTCTATACAGTAGTAATATAACTACTAGTTACTGATATAACACACTCCTCTATACAGTAGTAATATAACTACTAGTTACTGATATAACACACTCCTCTATACAGTAGTAATATAACTACTAGTTACTGATACAACACACTCCTCTATACAGTAGTAATATAACTACTAGTTACTGATACAACACACTCCTCTATACAGTAGTAATATAACTACTAGTTACTGATATAACATACTCTATACAGTAGTAATATAACTACTAGTTACAGGACAGGAACACTGCTCCTCTATACAGTAGTAATATAACTAACTACTAGTTACTGATATAACACACTCCTCTATACAGTAGTAATATAACTACTAGTTACTGATACAACACTCTCCTCTATACAGTAGTAATATAACTACTAGTTACTGATACAACACACTCCTCTATACAGTAGTAATATAACTACTAGTTACAGGACAGGAACACTGCTCCTCTTACATCACTACACCAGCCAGTTGTACAGGTATATCCTCTCCACTATGTATCCAACCCTGGTCTCTGTCTGACAGACGATCTGCTATCTACGGGCTGGGTTCAGTTCACTCTCACACTCACACTCACTCACTATGTAGGTATCTACGGGCTGGGTTCAGTTCACTCTCACACTCACTCACTATGTAGGTATCTACGGGCTGGGTTCAGTTCACTCTCACTCACACACACACTCTGACTCACTCACTATGTAGGTATGTAGGGATCTCTGTGTCTGAAGTCCATGGTGACTGAGACACAGACAGACTCTGCTCAGAGAGACACAGACAGACTCTGCTCAGAGAGACACAGACAGACTCTGCTCAGAGAGACACAGACAGACTCTGCTCAGAGAGACACAGACAGACTCTGCTCAGAGAGACACAGACAGACTCTGCTCAGAGAGACACAGACAGACTCTGCTCAGAGAGACACAGACAGACTCTGCTCAGAGAGACACAGACAGACTCTGCTCAGAGAGACACAGACAGACTCTGCTCAGAGAGACACAGACAGACTCTGCTCAGAGAGACACAGACAGACTCTGCTCAGAGAGACACAGACAGACTCTGCTCAGAGAGACACAGACAGACTCTGCTCAGAGAGACACAGACAGACTCTGCTCAGAGAGACACAGACAGACTCTGCTCAGAGAGACACAGACAGACTCTGCTCAGAGAGACACAGACAGACTCTGCTCAGAGAGACACAGACAGACTCTGCTCAGAGAGACACAGATAGACTCTGCTCAGAGAGACACAGATAGACTCTGCTCAGAGAGACACAGAGGCTGCATCCCCTACTACTAACCAGGCCCACTAGGGGTTCTGGTCTAAAGTAGTACTCTACTACTAACCAGGCCCACTAGGGTTCTGGTCTAAAGTAGTGCACTATGTAGGGAATATAGTGCCATTTGGGATGTAGCCATGTACTAAACAGAGCTAATGATCTGAATAGAGGTATTTATACAGAACACATTTACTACAGTCATGTCCTCAATACTACATCTGCACTAGGACAGAGAGAGAGAGACAGGGGGGCGAGACAGATGGAGTGGACGAGCGAGAGAGAGGTAGGGAGAGGGAACGAGAGACAGGGGGGCGAGACAGATGGAGGGGACGAGCGAGAGAGAAAGAGAAAGGAGAGAGAAAGAGAGAAAAAGAGAGAGAGAGAGAAAGGAGAGAGAGAGAATAACATTTCAGAGCCACTTATTGGGTCAAACCTAGTGTAACCTCTGTCTGGAGACTACTGCTGATATACACCTAGTGTAACCTCTGGAGACTACTGCTGATATACACCTAGTGTAACCTCTGTCTGGAGACTACTGCTGATATACACCTAGTGTATCCACCTATATCCACCTAGTGTAACCTCTGTCTGGAGACTGCTACTGACATACACCTAGTGTAACCTCTGGAGACTACTGCTGATATACACCTAGTGTAACCTCTGAGACTACTGATGATATACACCTAGTGTAACCTCTGTCTGGACTGCTAGACTACACCTGCTGATATACACCTAGTGTAACCTCTGTCTGGAGACTACTGCCGATATACACCTAGTGTAACCTCTGTCTGGAGACTACTGCTGATATACACCTAGTGTAACCTCTGGAGACTACTGCTGATATACACCTAGTGTAACCTCTGTCTGGAGACTACTGCCCTAGTGTAACCTAGACTACACCTAGTGTAACCTCTGTCTGGAGACTACTGCCGATATACACCTAGTGTAACCTCTGTCTGGAGACTACTGCTGATATACACCTAGTGTAACCTCTGTCTGGAGACTACTGCTGATATACTGTGTAACCTCTGTCTGGAGACTACTGCTGATATACACCTAGTGTAACCTCTGTCTGGAGACTACTGCTGATATACACCTAGTGTAACCTCTGTCTGGAGACTACTGCTGCCTCTGCTCCGATAAGAGGTCCAGACCTTAGTGGCGCCGGTCTTTCTCTACACTGGCCCTGTAACATTAAGGTCTCTGGTTCAACCCCAGTCTGACTGCTTGTCCCCAATAAGACGCTGCCGCAGGATAATCCCCTGGTCATCATGTGTTGGAACTTGGAACCCTGCCCCTGTTCTGTTGTGTTCCGTTGTGTTCCGTTGTGTTCCGTTGTAGCTGAGGTTTGGGTTACGTCCGAAATCGCACCCTTTTCCCTACACAGTGCACTACCTCGGCTCTGGTCAAAAGTAGCGCACTAGCATATAGGGAATATAGTGCCAGATTTGGAACGCAGACCTGGTCAGGTTCCAGCTGCAGGGGATTCAGAACAACAGCCCAGCCCGTTGGAGAGATTTAAACATGCGACCTTATTTCCTTTCCTCTCTCCTATCAGTGATCTAACACAACTAGACAGGGTTAGATTCCATGCCATAGATTCCACCTACCAGAGCAATGATGTAAACTGAGTGAGAACATTACTCAGAACACATTTACTACAGTCATGTCCTCAATACTGAACCAGGACAGAGAGAGAAAGAGGTAGGGAGAGGGAACGAGAGAGAGAGAGAGAAAGAGAGAGAGAGAGAAAGAGAGAGAGAAAGAGAGAGGGAGAGTAGTAGGGAGAGGAGAGAGAGAGGAGGAGAGGAGGGAGAGAGGGGGAGAAGAGAGGAGAGGAAAGAGGAGCAGTGAGAGAATGGGGAAAGGAGGAGAGAGAGAACATGATGACATCATCATCATAACACTGAGTCCACCCATCAGCCAGGAGAGTCCACCTATCAGCCAGGAGAGTCCACCTATCAGCCAGGAGAGTCCACCTATCAGAAGAGTCCCTGTCCATTTAAAGGGTTAAAGGGGTACTTCGGGATTTTGGCAATGAATCCCTTTATCTACCTCACCAGAGTCAGATGTCCTCATGGATATCATGTTTGTGTCACCGCATGAAGTTTGAAGGAAGTTGCTAAGAAACGTAATTACTAACTAGGATTAGTGCAATGACTGGAAGACTATGGGTGCTAGCATTGGCTCACTAAACTACCTCCAACGTCCCTCACACTTCACACAGATGAATGGGATCCATGAGTTCATCTGACTCTGGGGAGGTAGAGAAAGGGCCTCAATGCCAAAATCCTGAAGTACCCCTTTAAGAGAGAATAACTACTAGGGCTGATGGGAGAATGTCCAAATGGCCTCCTATTCCATACATACTAGACCAGAACTGAAATGGCCTCCTATTCCCTACATTCCAGAGCCCAAATGACCTCCTATACCCTACATACTAGACCAACGCACCATGGGCCCAAATGGCCTCCTATTCCCTACATTCCAGAGCCCAAATGACCTCCTATACCCTACATACTAGACCAAAGCCCCATGGGCCCAAATGACCTCCTATTCCCTACATAATAGACCAACGCACCATGGGCCCAAATGGCCTCCTATTCCCTACATACTAGACCAGAGCCCAAATGGCATCCTGTTCCCTACATACTAGACCAGAGCCCAAATGGCCTCCTGTTCCCTACATACTAGACCAGAGCCCCATGGGCCCAAATGGCCTCTTTCCTACATACTAGATCAGAGCCCAAATGGCCTCCTATTCCCTACAAACTAGACCAGAGCCCCATGGGCCCAAATAGCCTCCTGTTCCCCATGGGCCCAAATGGCCTCCTATTCCCCATGGGCCCAAATGGCCTCCTGTTTCCCTACATACTACACCAAAACCCATGGGCCCAAACGGCCTTCTATTCCCTAAATACTAGACCAGAACTGAAATGGCCTCCTATTCCCTACATACTAGACCAAAGCCCGATGGGCCAAAATGGCCTCTTATTCCCTACATACTAGACCAGAGCCCCATGGGCCCAAATGGCCTCCTATTCCCCATGGGCCCAAATGGCCTCCTATTCCCCATGGGCCCAAATGGCCTCCTATTCCCCATGGGCCCAAATGGCCTCCTATTCCCCATGGGCCCAAATGGCCTCATATTCCCTACATACTAGACCAGAGCCCAAATGGGCTCCTATTCCCTACATACTAGACCAGAGCCCAAATGGCCTCCTATTCCGTACATACTAGACCAGAGCCCAAATGGCATCCTGATCCCTACATACTAGACCAGAGCCCAAATGGCCTCCTGTTCCCTACATACTAGACCAGAGCCCCATGGGCCCAAATGGCCTCTTTCCTACATACTAGACCAGAGCCCCATGGGCCCAAATGGCCTCCTATTCCCTACATACTAGACCAGAGCCCCATGGGCCCAAATGGCCTCTTTCCTACATACTAGACCAGAGCCCCATGGGCCCAAATGGCCTCCTATTCCCTACATACTAGACCAGAGCCCAAATGGCATCCTAATCCCTACATATTAGACCAGAGCCCAAATGGCCTCCTGTTCCCTACATACTAGGCCAGAGCCCCATGGGCCCAAATGGCCTCTTTCCTACATACTAGACCAGAGCCCCATGGGCCCAAATGGCCTCCTATTCCCTACATACTAGACCAGAGCCCCATGGGCCCAAATGGCCTCCTATTCCCTACATACTAGACCAGAGCCCCATGGGCCCAAATGGCCTCCTATTCCCTACATACTAGACCAGAGCCCCATGGGCCCAAATGGCCTCCTATTCCCTACATACTAGACCAGAGCCCCATGGGCCCAAATGGCCTCCTATTCCCTACATACTAGACCAGAGCCCAAATGGCCTCCTATTCCCTACATACTAGACCAGAGCCCCATGGGCCCAAATGGCCTCCTATTCCCTACATACTAGACCAGAGCCCAAATGGCCTCCTATTCCCTACATACTAGACCAGAGCCCAAATGGCCTCCTATTCCCTACATACTAGACCAGAGCCCAAATGGCCTCCTGTTTCCTACATACTAGACCAGAGCCCAAATGGCCTCCTATTCCATACATACTAGACCAGAGCCCAAATGGCCTCCTATTCCATACATACTAGACCAGAGCCCAAATGGCCTCCTATTCCCTACATACTAGACCAGAGCACCATGGACCCAAATGGCCTCCTATTCCCTACATACTAGACCAGAGCCCCATGGACCCAAATGGCCTCCTATTCCCTACATACTAGACCAGAGCCCCATGGACCCAAATGGCCTCCTATTCCCTACATACTAGACCAGAGCCCAAATGGCCTCCTATTCCCTACATACTAGACCGGAGCCCCATGGACCCAAATGGCCTCCTATTCCCTACATACTAGACCAGAGCCCAAATGGCCTCCTATTCCCTACATACTAGACCAGAGCCCCATGGACCCAAATGGCCTCTTTCCTACATACTAGACCAGAGCCCAAATGGCCTCCTATTTCCTACATACTAGACCAGAGCCCAAATGGCCTCCTATTCCCTACATACTAGACCAGACAGAGCCCCATGGACCCAAATGGCCTCCTATTCCCTACATACTAGACCAGAGCCCCATGGACCCAAATGGCCTCCTATTCCCTACATACTAGACCAGAGCCCAAATGGCCTCCTATTCCCTACATACTAGACCGGAGCCCCATGGACCCAAATGGCCTCCTATTCCCTACATACTAGACCAGAGCCCAAATGGCCTCCTATTCCCTACATACTAGACCAGAGCCCCATGGACCCAAATGGCCTCTTTCCTACATACTAGACCAGAGCCCAAATGGCCTCCTATTTCCTACATACTAGACCAGAGCCCAAATGGCCTCCTATTCCCTACATACTAGACCAGAGCCCCATGGACCCAAATGGCCTCCTATTCCCTACATACTAGACCAGAGCCCAAATGGCCTCCTATTCCCTACATACTAGACCAGAGCCCCATGGACCCAAATGGCCTCTTTCCTACATACTAGACCAGAGCCCAAATGGCCTCCTATTTCCTACATACTAGAGACCAGAGCCCAAATGGCCTCCTATTCCCTACATACTAGACCAGAGCCCCATGGATCCAAATGGCCTCCTATTCCCTACATACTAGACCAGAGCCCAAATGGCCTCCTATTTCCTACATACTAGACCAGAGCCCAAATGGCCTCCTATTCCCTACATACTAGACCAGAGCCCCATGGACCCAAATGGCCTCCTATTCCCTACATACTAGACCAGAGCCCCATGGACCCAAATGGCATCCTATTCCCTACATACTAGACCAGAGCCCCATGGACCCAAATGGCCTCCTATTCCCTACATACTAGACCAGAGCCCCATGGGCCCAAATGGCCTCCTGTTTCCCATAGGCCCAAATGGCCTCCTATTCCCTACATACTAGAGCCCAAATGGCCTCCTATTCCCTACATACTAGACCAGAGCCCCATGGACCCAAATGGCCTCCTATTCCCTACATACTAGACCAGAGCCCCATGGACCCAAATGGCCTCCTATTCCCTACATACTAGACCAGAGCCCAAATGGCCTCCTATTCCCTACATACTAGACCAGAGCCCCATGGACCCAAATGGCCTCCTATTCCCTACATACTAGACCAGAGCCCAAATGGCCTCCTATTCCCTACATACTAGACCAGAGCCCCATGGACATATTCACAAAGCATCTCAGAGTAACTCTGCTGATCAGGGACCAGGTTCCACCTCTTCATATTCAGGGTCTAAATAAAAAGGCCAAACTGATCCTGGATCAGCTCTCCTACTCTGAGACGCTTCGTGAACATAGGCCCTGGTCAAACGTAGTGCACTATATAGGGAATGGGGGTTTGCCACGTAGGACATAGACTGTCTGCATAGAGTGTGTGACCTGACTGAAACCCTACTTACAAGCCTGACTGGCCTGTGGCCTGTTGTCCTTTTGATTCAGATCTAGGATCAGCGTACACTACCATCACTCCACGAGTTGGATCATCTCAAAACTGACCTTAGACCAGTGTCTAACTCCATTCTAGTACTCCCCTGGTGAGATCATAACCCCCTGACAATATGGTTCAATATGGTTCACCTGAGTTGGTTCAATAACAGTTCACACCTCGTCACCGCACGCACAAAACACGAGTAATTCAATAGTATCTCTACAAACCAACTAAATGTTATGATAACATCAATGATTTGCTTATACGTTGAATATGATCATATGGGTTGTAACTAGTTTATATGCGGATGCTGGACAACAACAACAAAAAATGGATCTATTACAGAAGCCTAGTTTGCTAAGTCGCCTTGAAGAGGTCAAGGTATGCAACATTGCGAAATAACAGCCGCCCTCAAGCTACAAGCTCATTTAGTCTACTTGCCGTGAGTTGTCATCAACTTTGTTAGAGTTAACGGTTGAAAACAATGTCAAAGGAATGTATTATTTTGAGACAGCAAAAACAATCACCTTCTCCGGGGAATTTGCTGTTATTGTGTAGCTAAGGTTACTGTCGCTAGTGCATCTGTCCTTACCCAAAGATCCGTCCCCCAATCCATGTTTTCAAAGTTCCCACCTACAGAAAAAAGGAGGCTTTTCTATCAATCTTTAGTTCCCAAACTCTTGGAGGATCCACGAACTTTTGTCTAGAGAGGGCAGATGTCGGAGGAAATGTCGGGAAGTTGACGCCTCAATCATCCGTTCCTTCAAGGGAAAGAAAAAATATTTTCGCCCGGTCGTCTTGAAACTAGTTTTGGTCGCAAAGACAAGAGAGGGTGGGAGGGTTCGTCACCAGTCTTTCCAGATTTCATGTCGCGAATGTTTCGCTTGGTCTTAAAGGAGCCGAGGTTCATTCTTTGAAGTGTCAAGGTTTATACCAAAATGGGAAACACATTTATACATGTTATTGTTACATCTTAAATGTTGCTTATTTACCTTTGTGTAACGTACTACTTTTGCCTAACAAATCTAGCAAATCTGAGTGAGTAGTATACTGTAAAATGATTTATTTTCATGTTAGCTACATGCATTTATTCATTACTACAACCATTACAATAATAAGCACCTAATCTACCATTACTGTTAAAATCAATACCACGACGACGAGCCTATGATTACGATAAAAACGATAACCATTCCTGTTATGAGAATCTCAAGAGGACTAAACCATTTGCCCGTTGGCCACACTTTTAGAAAGCCCAGAGAACTTGGTCGTTACTAGCTACCAGTCAAAACCCCCGATTATTTCTACAATTCCTATTCTTTAAATGTGATTCTAAAACTAACCTTAACCACACTACTGACCTTATACAAATAGTTGTTTTCATGAATTTGTAATGATATAGACGATATAGCCCATTTTGACTTTGTGGCTGTGTTAAATAGTGGAAACCGAAACGGTCAACATCAGTAGGTGTGCTGCGGCCCCGCCTCTCTCCTGTTTTACCTGTTTTCCAGACAGGTTCTAAAGCACACCGGTTAACGGCTCAAGTCTGACAGGAAGTGGCTGTTTCTGGTATTACATGCCCCAGTTTATCACTGCAACTGACGCCCACACAGATCCCTCAATAGTTCATTAGAAATTATCTTCATTTTATTCTTAAACCTTTATTACAGTATTATTTCCCTACATAGAAAACTAAAGCAGTAATGTTTTATTTACAATCTAATATAACATTTCATATTACAGTTTTATGGAAAGCCTCTCTCTTTTTTTATCATTCTTAATGAAATCTACATAAAAAAAGATAAATCCTATCTGAGTCAGACAAAGATATTCATACAATAGGTAAGATATACAACAACCTTGCCGAGAGCCTATCCAACTGACAATCTCTGAGAAAATAATATAAACTATTGGAACCAAGACTTAAAAATAACTAACGAAATTACAGTTAATGAAAATGTACCCTTAATCCAGTATAAACTAATGTCCACTCTAAAAAAAAAGTAGGGGTTCAACAAGGGTTCTTCTGAGATCCTCAAAGTTCTTTGAAGAACCTTAGGGTTCTTGAGACTGAAAATGCCCCCCAAAAGGTTCTTCTAACCTTAACCCTAACCCCAGGAGATGGGGTTCATCGAGGAACCTCCTTAGTTGGTGGGGGTTCTTGAAGGAACCTAACTCCCCAACTGAACCTAACTCCCCAACTGAACCTAACTCCCCAACTGAACCTAACTGCCCAACTGAACCTAACTCCAACTGAACCTAACTGCCCAACTGAACCTAACTGTCCAACTGAACCTAACTGCCCTGAACTAACTGCCCAACTGAACCTAACTCCCCAACTGAACCTAACTCCCCAACTGAACCTAACTGTCCAACTGAACCTAACTGCCCAACTGAACCTAACTGTCCAACTGAACCTAACTCCCCTGAACTGAACCCTAACTCCCCAACTGAACCTAACTCCCCAACTGAACCTAACTGCCCAACTGAACCCAACTGTCCAACTGAACCTAACTGCCCAACTGAACCTAACTGTCCAACTGAACCTAACTGTCCATCTGAACCTAACTCCCCAACTGAACCTAACTGAACCTAACTCCCCAACTGAACCTAACTCCCCAACTGAACCTAACTGCCCAACTGAACCCAACTGTCCAACTGAACCTAACTGCCCAACTGAACCCAACTGTCCAACTGAACCTAACTGCCCAACTGAACCCAACTGTCCAACTGAACCTAACTGCCCAACTGAACCTAACTGCCCAACTGAACCTAACTCCCCAACTGAACCTAACTCCCCAACTGAACCTAACTGCCCAACTGAACCTAACTCCCCAACTGAACCTAACTCCCCAACTGAACCTAACTGCCCAACTGAACCTAACTGCCCAACTGAACCTAACTGCCCAACTGAACCTAACTGTCCAACTGAACCTAACTGTCCAACTGAACCTAACTGCCAAACTGAACCTAACTGCCCAACTGAACCTAACTCCCCAACTGAACCTAACTGCCCAACTGAACCTAACTGCCCAACTGAACCTAACTCCCCAACTGAACCTAACTGCCCAACTGAACCTAACTGTCCAACTGAACCTAACTGTCCAACTGAACCTAACTGCCAAACTGAACCTAACTGCCCAACTGAACCTAACTCCCCAACTGAACCTAACTGCCCAACTGAACCTAACTGCCCAACTGAACCTAACTGCCCAACTGAACCTAACTGCCCAACTGAACCTAACTGCCCAACTGAACCTAACTGCCCAACTGAACCTAACTGCCCAACTGAACCTAACTCCCCAACTGAACCTAACTGCCCAACTGAACCTAACTGCCCAACTGAACCTAACTCCCCAACTGAACCTAACTGTCCAACTGAACCTAACTGCCCAACTGAACCTAACTGCCCAACTGAACCCAACTGCCCAACTGAACCTAACTGCCCAACTGAACCCAACTGTCCAACTGAACCTAACTGCCCAACTGAACCTAACTGCCCAACTGAACCTAACTGTCCAACTGAACCTAACTGCCCAACATTTGGATTTGAATTTCAAAGGACAGCAGGTGCAGATCTCCTCAATTTAAGGTTTGTCCCTTGTATGATCTACATTGATATTGTTTTATGATGATACCATCTATCATTTCATATTTGTGCAAATCTTTCTAAAAAACAGAAAATAGACACAATTCAATAGATATCAATCAACAAAGAGGTAAGAATCGTGCAGTGGCAACCCGTCGTGCAGTGGCAACCCGTCGTGCAGTGGCAACCCGTCGTGCAGTGGCAACCCGTCGTGCAGTGGCAACCCGTCGTGCAGTGGCAACCTGTCGTGCAGTGGCAACCCGTCGTGCAGTGGCAACCCGTCGTGCAGTGGCAACCCGTCGTGCAGTGGCAACCCGTAACAGTGGCAACCCGTCGTGCAGTGGCAACCTGTCGTGCAGTGGCAACCTGTCGTGCAGTGGCAACCTGTCGTGCAGTGGCAACCCGTCAGTGGCAACCTGTCGTGCAGTGGCAACCCGTCGTGCAGTGGCAGTGGCAACCCGTCGTGCAGTGGCAACCTGTCGTGCAGTGGCAACCCGTCGTGCAGTGGCAACCTGTCGTGCAGTGGCAACCCGTCGTGCAGTGGCAACCTGTCGTGCAGTGGCAACCCGTCGTGCAGTGGCAACCCGTCGTGCAGTGGCAACCTGTCGTGCAGTGGCAACCTGTCGTGCAGTGGCAACCCGTCGTGCAGTGGCAACCCGTCGTGCAGTGGCAACCCGTCGTGCAGTGGCAACCTGTCGTGCAGTGGCAACCCGTCGTGCAGTGGCAACCCGTCGTGCAGTGGCAACCTGTCGTGCAGTGGCAACCTGTCGTGCAGTGGCAACCCGTCGTGCAGTGGCAACCTGTCGTGCAGTGGCAACCCGTCGTGCAGTGGCAACCTGTCGTGCAGTGGCAACCTGTCGTGCAGTGGCAGTGGCAACCCGTCGTGTTTTGAGCCCCAGATCTTTAGGGGGAAAAAAGCTTTATTGTTTTGCATGTCATTTTGGCATTAATACGGGTCACAGATCAGTTTGCAAACAATGTAAAAAATATATAGATAATTAAGTTCATAAAGCCACATACAGACATGGTCTCTTTTTTGTTTTCTTGAGTTAGGCAGCTCCAAAATGCAGCTGTTTCAGCATAACTCAGTGCTTTCTGTAGTTGGCCTGCCAGCAGAAAATATGGAGCGTTGCGTCGTGATTGGCTCAGTGTTCTGTCACTCATGGGGACACTAGATCACCACCGGCAAGTCATAAAGGTAGAGCACGACAATTCAAGCTCCTTGGGTGCTGCCATAGTTACATTAGAAGTGGACATCCAAGAAGGCTCAAGGTCATTGGCCACAGATAAAATGCAGTTAAATCACACTATATCTACCGTAGCTTTGACTGGACATGTCAACATCGTACTTTCAAAATCTTAGCTCGCAGTCATCATCATGAATCAAGTCAACAATCTACTGGCAAAATCCTTTTAATCCTTGGTCATATGAAGATAAATAATGAAGAGAAACTATAGATAAAACGTGTCGGTGCTCATCGGCCATTTAATCCTTGGTCATATGAAGATAAATAATTAAGAGAAACTATAGATAAAACGTGTCGATAAAACGTGTCGGTGCTCATCGGCCATTGGACATAAACATTACACAACAAGTTGGAAATCGCAAATTCAACAATGAGTGGTTTGGAAGGAATCCGTGGCTAACTGCAAGCATTGCAAAGCAATCACTAACTAGCCTGCTATTCAGTGGAGTGGCTGTGGGGTCCCAAGTCTAAGATTAATGGTCTCTTTTCCTAGTTTAAAATTATAAACATTCACCATTGGCCATGCTGTCAATGAAGCATGATTTGTGCCACACTCAAAACAAGTGTTATCTCAGAACTACAAAATCTGACTTTAGTGAGTTCAAGACAACTGGGAACTCGGGGAAAATGAGCTACGGACTGAGAAAACTTTCATCCAACTCGGAATTGTAAATTTGGAACTCGGGCCTCTTTCTAGAACTATGAGCTGAAGATCACTGACGTCATGAATCGACCTTGTTTTTTTTCTTCAGAGTTCCCAGTTGTCTTGAAAGCACCATAAATCCAGAGAATACCAGACTTTGATGACAAAGTTTGTCACTAAAATAATAATAATAGGGGAGGGGTTGTTAAAAAATGTACGCCAAAATGTTCTTCAAAACATTCTTCGAGGATCCATTAAAAGGTTCTTTGAAATCCCCTTCAAATGACTCCTTTTAATGTTAATGGTTCCTAGAAGAACCTGTTGAAGAATAAGATGAATAAGATGATGATGATGATGATGATGATGATGATGATGATGAATATGATGATGATGATGATGATGATGATGATGATGATGAATATGATGATGATGATGATGAATATGATGATGATGATGATGATGATGATGATGATGATGATGATGAATATGATGATGATGATGATGATGATGATGATGATGATGATGATGAATATGATGATGATGATGATGGTGATGATGAATATGATGATGATGATGATGATGATGAATATGATGATGAATATGATGATGATGATGATGGTGATGATGAATATGATGATGATGAATATGATGATGATGATGATGATGATGAATATGATGATGATGAATATGATGATGATGATGAATATGATGATGATGAATATGATGATGATGATGATGAATATGATGATGATGATGATGATGATGATGATGATGATGATGATGATGAATATGATGATGATGATGATGAATATGATGATGATGATGATGATGATGATGATGATGATGATGATGAATATGATGATGATGATGATGATGATGATGATGATGATGATGATGATGAATATGATGATGATGATGATGGTGATGATGAATATGATGATGATGATGATGAATATGATGATGAATATGATGATGATGATGATGGTGATGATGAATATGATGATGATGAATATGATGATGATGATGATGATGATGAATATGATGATGATGAATATGATGATGATGATGAATATGATGATGATGAATATGATGATGATGATGAATATGATGATGATGAATATGATGATGAATAATATGATGATGAATATGATGATGATGATGATGATGATGATGAATATGATGATGAATATGATGATGATGATGATGATGAATATGATGATGATGATGATGATGATGAATATGATGATGAATAATATGATGATGAATATGATGATGATGATGATGATGATGAATATGATGATGATGAATATGATGATGATGATGAATATGATGATGATGAATATGATGATGAATAATATGATGATGAATATGATGATGATGAATACGATGATGATGATGATGAATATGATGATGAATATGATGATGATGATGATGATGAATATGATGATGATGGTGATGATGATGATGGTGATGATGATAATATAATATATATGCCATTTAGCAGACGCTTTTATCCAAAGCGACTTGTATGTGTGCATACATTCTACGTATGGGTGGTCCCGGGAATCGAACCCACTACCCTGGCGTTACAAGCGCCATGCTCTACCAACTGAGCTACAGAAGGACCACCATATGATGATGATGACGATGATGATGATGATGAATATGATGATGATGATGATGAATATGATGATGATGAATATGATGATGATGGTGATGAATATGATGATGATGGTGATGATGATGATTATGGTGATGATGATGAATATGATGATGATGATGGTGATGATGATGAATATGATGATGATGAATATGATGATGATGGTGATGATGAATTTGATGATGATGATGATGGTGGTGATGATGGTGGTGATGATGGTGATGATGATGAATATGATGATGATGATGATGGTGATGATGAATTTGATGATGATGATGGTGGTGATGATGAATATGATGATGAAAATGATTAATATGATGATGATGATGGTGATGATGAATATCATGAATATGATGATGATGAGGGTGATGATGATGAATATGATGATGATGATTGTGATGATGATGATGATGATGATGATGAATATGATGATGATGATGATGATGAATATGAATATGATGATGATGAATTTGATGATGATGATGGTGGTGATGATGAATTTGATGATGATGATGGTGGTGATGATGAATATGATGATGAAAATGATTAATATGATGATGATGATGATGGTGATGATGAATATCATGAATATGATGATGATGAGGGTGATGATGATGAATATGATGATGATGATTGTGATGGTGATGATGATAATATAATAATAATAATATATAATAATATAATATATAATAATATATATAATATATAATAATAATATATGCCATTTAGCAGACGCTTTTATCCAAAGCGACTTACAGTCATGTGTGCATACATTCTACGTATGGGTGGTCCCGGGGATCGAACCCACTACCCTGGCGTTACAAGCGCCATGCTCTACCAACTGAGCTACAGAAGGACCACGATGAAGGACCATGATGAATAGGATGATGATGAATAGGATGATGATGGTGATGATGATGATGATGATGAATATGAATATGATGATGAATATGAATATGATTATGATGATGATGGTGATGATGGTGATGATGATGAATATGATGATGATGATGGTGATGATGATGATGATGATGATGACGACTATGACGATGATGATGGTGATGATGATGAATATGATAATGAATATGATGGTGATGATGATGACAATAAAATGATGATGATGATGATGGTGATGATGATGATGGTGATGATGATGATTATGAATATGATGGTAATGAGGAGCATGCGCAGACCAGCTGGCTGGTGTGTTTACGGACATATTCAATCAATCCTTATCCCAGTCTGCTGTTCCCACATGCTTCAAGAGGATCACCATTGTTCCTGTTCCCAAGAAAGTTAAGGTAACTGAGGTAAACGACTACCGCCCCGTAGCACTCACTTCCGTCATCATGAAGTGCTTTGAGAGACTAGTCAAGGACCCTATCACCTCCACCCTACCTGACACCCTAGACCCACTCCAATTTGCTTACCGCCCCAATAGGTCCACAGACGACACAATCGCAACCACACTGCACACTGCCCTAACCCATCTGGACAAGAGGAATACCTATGTGAGAATGCTGTTCATCGACTACAGCTCAGCATTTAACACCATAGTACCCTCCAAACGCGTCATCAAGTTCGAGACCCTGGGTCTCAACCCCGCCCTGTGCAACTGGGTCCTGGACTTCCTGACGGGCCGCCCCCAGGTGGTGAGAGTAGGTAACAACATCTCCTCCCCGCTGATCCTCAACACTGGGGCCCCACAAGGGTGCGTTCTGAGCCCTTTCCTGTACTCCCTGTTCATCCACGACTGCGTGGCCATGCACGCCTCCAACTCAATCATCAAGTTTGCGGACAACACTACAGTGGTAGGCTTGATTACCAACAATGACGAGACGGCCTACAGGGAGGAGGTGAGGGCCCTCGGAGTGTGGTGTCAGGAAAATAACCTCATACTCAATAACCTCACTTCACGCACAAAGCATCACCGGGGGCAAACTACCTGCCCTCCAGGACACCTACACCACCCGATGTCACAGGAAGGCCATAAAGATCATCAAGGACAACAACCACCCGAGCCACTGCCTGTTCACCCCGCTATCATCCAGAAGGCGAGGTAAGTACAGGCGCATCAAAGTAGGGACAGAGAGACTGAAAAACAGCTTCTGTCTCTAGGCCATCAGACTGTTAAACAGCCACCACTAACATTGAGTGGCTGCTGCCAACATACTGACTCAACTCCAGCTCACTTCAGTAATGGAAATTGATGGAAATTGATGGAAAAAATATATCACTAGCCACTTTAAACAATGCTACCTAATATAATGTTTACATACCCTACATTACTCATCTCATATGTGTATACTGTACTCTATATCATCTACTTTAAACTATGCCACTTTTATGTTTACATACCCTACATTACTCATCTCATATATATATACTGTACTCGGTACCATCTACTGCATCTTGCCTATGCCGTTCGGTAACATCACTCATTCATATATCTTTATGTACATATTCTTTATCCCTTTGCACTTGTGTGTATAAGGTAGTAGTTGTGGAATTGTTAGGTTAGATTACTCGTTGGTTATTACTGCATTGTCGGTACTAGAAGCACAAGCATTTCACTACACTCGCATCAACATCTGCTAACCATGTGTATGTGACAAATAAAATTTGATTTTATTTTATTATGATGATGAATATGATGATGATGATGAATATGATGATTATGATGAATATGATGAATATGATGATGAATATGATGATGATGATGATGATGATGATGATGATGATGATGATGATGATGATTATGATGATGATGATGATGATGATGATGATGATGATGATGATGATGATGATGATGAATATGATGATGATGGTGATGATGATGAATATGATGATGAATATGATGATGAATATGAGGTTGATGAAGATGATATATGCACACAACCATTTTGCAATGAAAACTCTAAGATCATGTTACAACCTTGACTTGACAACCATGACACATTCAGCCATCCAATCTGACTGATTATAATAAATAAATACATGCAGTAAATAAAAAGACAGAATGCAGTGAATTTGTCTTTGAAATGCTTTAATTATTATTTGAGTCAAGTAACAGTGGAATCAAGAGACAGAGAGCCCACCGTGCTGCTATAACATGAAACACTAACATCCAAGATGATAATAATAGTGATGCTGTAGTGACCATATAAGAGATAGAGAGCCCACCGTGCTGCTATAACATGAAACATTAACATCCAAGGTGATAATAATAGTGATGCTGTAGTGACCATATAAGAGATAGAGAGCCCATTGTGCTGTCATAACATGAAACATTAACATCCAAGATGATAATAATAGTGATGATGTAGTGACCATATTGTTCTCTAGGTGTCAGTGTTATAGTGATAATGTAGTGACCATATTGTTCTCTAGGTGTCAGTGTTATAGTGATGATGTAGTGACCATATTGTTCTCTAGGTGTCAGTGTTATAGTGATGATGTAGTGACCATATTGTTCTCTAGGTGTCAGTGTTATAGTGATGATGTAGTGACCGTACTGTTCTCTAGGTGTCAGTGTTATAGTGATGATGTAGTGACAATATTGTTCTCTAGGTGTCAGTGTTATAGTGATGATGTAGTGACCGTACTGTTCTCTAGGTGTCAGTGTTATAGTGATAATGTAGTGACCATATTGTTTCTCTAGGTGTCAGTGTTACAGTGATAATGTAGTGACCATATTGTTCTCTAGGTGTTAGTGTTATAGTGATGATGTAGTGACCGTACTGTTCTCTAGGTGTCAGTGTTATAGTGATAATGTAGTGACCATATTGTTCTCTAGGTGTCAGTGTTATAGTGATAATGTAGTGACCATATTGTTCTCTAGGTGTCAGTGTTATAGTGATGATGTAGTGACCGTACTGTTCTCTAGGTGTCAGTGTTATAGTGATGATGTAGTGACCGTACTGTTCTCTAGGTGTCAGTGTTATAGTGATGATGTTGTGACCATATTGTTCTCTAGGTGTTAGTGTCTGACTGGCTAGCTCTGGTGCCCCCTCCTCCACATTGTATTTGTGGAGTCATTTAGAGATGGTGACATTAGGTCAGGACTGATAGAGTCAGGTATGTTACTCCTGCTCCTGAACATTCACAGCATCAGAGACAGCCCTGATCTTAAAGGAAATGCTTTTCAGAGAGTAGTTTACCCCTTTCCAGTGCTGCCAAAAAACAGACACATAAGTGAAAGATGTTTCCGGATGTGGTGCGTACAGGGAGTTAGGGTTAGCATCCGAACAGGCACCGTACCAGAATCCACCCAGGCGGCGCCTGGCACAGTTGTCACCCCAGGTATCTTGATCATTGTCGTAGGTGCTGAACTTCATGCCGTTGCTATACGACAAGGAGTCCCCTGAGAATCAACCAACAGACAAGAGTATAGTAGCCTGGTTAAACCAACAGACAGAGTATAGTAACCTGGTTAAACCAACAGACAGAGCACAGTAACCTGGTTAAACCAACAGACAGAGCACAGTAACCTGGTTAAACCAACAGACAGAGTACAGTAACCTGGTTAAACCAACAGACAGAGCACAGTAACATGGTTAAACCAACAGACAGAGTACGGTAACCTGGTTAAACCAACAGACAGACCACAGTAACCTGGTTAAACTAACAGACAGAGCACAGTAACCTGGTTAAACCAACATACAGAGCACAGTAACCTGGTTAAACCATCAGACAGACCACAGTAACCTGGTGAAACCAACAGACAGAGCACAGTAACCTGGTTAAACCAACAGACAGAACACAGTAACCTGGTTAAACCAAAAGACAGAGCACAGTAACCTGGTTAAACCAACAGACAGAGCACAGTAACCTGGTTAAACCAGGTACCAACAGACAGAGCACAGTAACATGGTTAAACCAACAGACAGAGCACAGTAACTTGGTTAAACCAACAGACAGAGCACAGTAACCTGGTAAAACCAACAGACAGAGAACAGTAACCTGGTTAAACCAGGTACCAACAGACAGAGTACACTAACCTGGTTAAACCAGGTACCAACAGAAAGAGTACAGTAACCTGGTTAAACCAGGTACCAACAGACAGAGCACAGTAACATGGCTAAACCAACATACAGAGCAGAGTAACCTGGTTAAACCAACATACAGAGCACAGTAACCTGGTTAAACCAACAGACAGAGCACAGTAACCTGGTTAAACCAACAGACACACCACAGTAACCTGGTTAAACCAACAGACAGAGCACAGTAACCTGGTTAAACCAACAGACAGAATACAGTAACCTGGTTAAACCAGGTACCAACAGACAGAATACAGTAACCTGATTAAACCAGGTACCAACAGACAGAGTACAGTAACCTGGTTAAACCAGGTACCAACAGACAGAGCACAGAAACCTTCTTAAACCAACAGACAGAGCACAGTAACCTGGTTAAACCAACAGACATAATACAGTAATACAGTAACCTGGTTAAACCTTCTTCCGGCGCCGACTGAGATGGCCGCCTCGCTTCGCGTTCCTAGGAAACTATGCAGTTTTTTGTTTTTTTACGTGTTATTTCTTACATTAGTACCCCAGGTCATCTTAGGTTTCATTACATACAGTCGAGAAGAACTACTGAATATAAGATCAGCGTCAACTCACCATCAGTACGACCAAGAATATGTTTTCCGCGACGCGAATCCTTTGTTCTGCCTTACAAACAGGACAACGGAATGGATCGCTTGCAGCGACCCAAGGAAACGACTACGAAAAAGAGGGAAACGCGGCGGTGTTCTGGTCAGACTCCGAAAAAGGGCACATCGCGCACCACTTCCCAGTATTCTTCTTGCCAATGTCCAGTCTCTCGACAACAAGGTTGATGAAATCCGAGCAAGGGTGGCATTCCAGAGGGACATCAGAGACTGTAACGTTCTTTGCTTTACGGAAACATGGCTTACTGGGAAGACGCTATCCAGGGCGGTGCAGCCAACGGGTTTCTCCACGCATCGCGCGGACAGAAACAAACATCTCTCTGGTAAGAAGAGTGGCGGGGCGTATGCCTCATGACTAACGGGACATGGTGTGATGAAGGAAACATACAGGAACTCAAATCCTTCTGTTCACCTGATTTAGAATTCCTCACAATCAAATGTAGACCGCATTATCTTCCAAGAGAATTCTCTTCGATTATAATCACAGCCGTATATATCCCCCAAGCAGACACATCGATGGCTCTGAACGAACTTTATTTAACTCTTTGCAAACTGGAAACCATTTATCCGGAGGCTGCATTCATTGTAGCTGGGGATTTTAACAAAGCCAATCTGAAAACAAGACTCCCTAAATTTTATCAGCATATCGATTGCGCAACCAGGGGTGGTAAAACCTTGGATCATTGTTACTCTAACTTCCGCGACGCATATAAGGCCCTGCCCCGCCCCCTTCGGAAAAGCTGACCACGACTCCATTTTGCTGATCCCTGCCTACAGGCAGAAATTAAAACAAGAGGCTCCCACGCTGAGGTCTGTCCAACGCTGGTCAGACCAAGCTGACTCTACACTCCAAGACTGCTTCCATCACGTGGACTGGGACATGTTTCGTATTGCGTCAGATGGGAATATTGACGAATACGCTGATTCGGTGTGCGAGTTCATTAGAACGTGCGTCGAAGATGTCGTTCCCATAGCAACGATAAAAACATTCCCTAACCAGAAACCGTGGATTGATGGCAGCATTCGCGTGAAACTGAAAGCGCGAACCACTGCTTTTAATCAGGGCAAGGTGTCTGGCAACATGACTGAATACAAACAGTGCAGCTATTCCCTCCGCAAGGCTATTAAACAAGCTAAGCGTCAGTACAGAGACAAAGTGGAATCTCAATTCAACGGCTCAGACACAAGAGGCATGTGGCAGGGTCTACAGTCAATCACGGACTACAAGATGAAATCCAGCCCAGTCACGGACCAGGATGTCTTGCTCCCAGGCAGACTAAATAACTTTTTGCCCGCTTTGAGGACAATACAGTGCCACTGACACGGCCTGCAACGGAAACATGCGGTCTCTCCTTCACTGCAGCCGAGGTGAGTAAGACATTTAAACGTGTTAACCCTCGCAAGGCTGCAGGCCCAGACGGCATCCCCAGCCGCGCCCTCAGAGCATGCGCAGACCAGCTGGCCGGTGTGTTTACGGACATATTCAATCAATCCCTATACCAGTCTGCTGTTCCCACATGCTTCAAGAGGGCCACCATTGTTCCTGTTCCCAAGAAAGCTAAGGTAACTGAGCTAAACGACTACCGCCCCGTAGCACTCACTTCCGTCATCATGAAGTGCTTTGAGAGACTAGTCAAGGACCATATCACCTCCACCCTACCTGACACCCTAGACCCACTCCAATTTGCTTACCGCCCAAATAGGTCCACAGACGATGCAATCTCAACCACACTGCACACTGCCCTAACCCACCTGGACAAGAGGAATACCTATGTGAGAATGCTGTTCATCGACTACAGCTCGGCATTCAACACCATAGTACCCTCCAAGCTCGTCATCAAGCTCGAGACCCTGGGTCTCGACCCCGCCCTGTGCAACTGGGTACTGGACTTCCTGACGGGCCGCCCCCAGGTGGTGAGGGTAGGCAACAACATCTCCTCCCCGCTGATCCTCAACACGGGGGCCCCACAAGGGTGCGTTCTGAGCCCTCTCCTGTACTCCCTGTTCACCCACGACTGCGTGGCCACGCACGCCTCCAACTCAATCATCAAGTTTGCGGACGACACAACAGTGGTAGGCTTGATTACCAACAACGACGAGACGGCCTACAGGGAGGAGGTGAGGGCCCTCGGAGTGTGGTGTCAGGAAAATAACCTCACACTCAACGTCAACAAAACTAAGGAGATGATTGTGGACTTCAGGAAACAGCAGAGGGAACACCCCCCTATCCACATCGATGGAACAGTAGTGGAGAGGGTAGCTAGTTTTAAGTTCCTCGGCATACACATCACAGACAAACTGAATTGGTCCACTCACACTGACAGCGTCGTGAAGAAGGCGCAGCAGCGCCTATTCAACCTCAGGAGGCTGAAGAAATTCGGCTTGTCACCAAAAGCACTCACAAACTTCTACAGATGCACAATCGAGAGCATCCTGGCGGGCTGTATCACCGCCTGGTACGGCAACTGCTCCGCCCTCAACCGTAAGGCTCTCCAGAGGGTAGTGAGGACTGCACAACGCATCACCGGGGGCAAACTACCTGCCCTCCAGGACACCTACACCACCCGTTGTTACAGGAAGGCCATAAAGATCATCAAGGACATCAACCACCCGAACCACTGCCTGTTCACCCCGCTATCATCCAGAAGGCGAGGTCAGTACAGGTGCATCAAAGCTGGGACCGAGAGACTGAAAAACAGCTTCTATCTCAAGGCCATCAGACTGTTAAACAGCCACCACTAACAGTGTGAGTGGCTGCTGCCAACACACTGTCATTGACACTGACCCAACTCCAGCCATTTTAATAATAGGAATTGATGGGAATTATGTAAATATATCACTAGCCACTTTAAACAATGCTACCTTATATAATGTTACTTACCCTACATTATTCATCTCATATGCATATGTATATACTGTACTCTACATCATCGACTGCATCCTTATGTAACACATGTATCACTAGCCACTTTAACTATGCCACTTTGTTTACTTTGTCTACACACTCATCTCATATGTATATACTGTACTCGATACCATCTACTGTATGCTGCTCTGTACCATCACTCATTCATATATCCTTATGTACATATTCCTTATCCCCTTACACTGTGTATAAGACAGTAGTTTTGGAATTGTTAGTTAGATTACTTGTTGGTTATCACTGCATTGTCGGAACTAGAAGCACAAGCATTTCGCTACACTCGCATTTAACATCTGCTAACCATGTGTATGTGACAAATAAAATTTGATTTGATTTGATTTGATTTGATTTGATTTGATTTACCAACAGACAGAGTACAGTAACCTGGTTAAACCAACAGACAGAGCACACTAACCTGGTTAAACCAACAGACAGAGCACAGTAACCTGGTTAAACCAACAGACAGAGCACCGTAACCTGGTTAAACCAGGTACCAACAGACAGAGCACAGTAACCTAGATAAACCAACATACAGAGCAGAGTAACCTGGTTAAACCAACATACAGAGCACAGTAACCTGGTTAAACCAACAGACAGAGCACAGTAACCTGGTTAAACCATCAGACAGAGCACAGTAATCTGGTTAAACCATCAGACAGAGCACAGTAACCTGGTTAAACCAACAGACAGAGCACAGTAACCTGGTTAAACCAGGTACCAAAAGACAGAGTACAGTAACCTGGTTAAACCAGGTACCAACAGACAGAGCACAGAAACCTGGTTAAACCAACAGACAGAGCACAGTAACCTGGTTAAACTAACAGACAGAGCACACTAACCTGGTTAAACCAACAGACAGAGCACAGTAACCTGGTTAAACCAACAGACAGAGCACAGTAACCTGGTTAAACCAACAGACAGAGCACAGTAACCTGGTTAAACCAACAGACAGAGCACAGTAACCTGGTTAAACCAGGTACCAACAGACAGAGCACACTAACCTGGTTAAACCAGGTACCAACAGACAGAGTACAGTAACCTGGTTAAACCAGGTACCAACAGACAGAGCACAGTAACCTGGTTAAACCAACATACAGAGCAGAGTAACCTGGTTAAACCAACATACAGAGCACAGTAACCTGGTTAAACCAACAGACAGAGCACAGTAACCTGGTTAAACCAACAGACACACCACAGTAACCTGGTTAAACCAACAGACAGAGCACAGTAACCTGGTTAAACCAACAGACAGAGCACAGTAACCTGGTTAAACCAACAGACAGAGCACACTAACCTGGTTAAACCAACAGACAGAGCACAGTAACCTGGTTAAACCAACAGACAGAGCACAGTAACCTGGTTAAACCAACAGACAGAGCACAGTAACCTGGTTAAACCAACAGACAGAGCACAGTAACCTGGTTAAACCAGGAACCAACAGACAGAGTACACTAACCTGGTTAAACCAACAGACGGGCGACATTAACCTGGTTAAACCAACAGACAGAGCACAGTAACCTGGTTAAACCAACAGACAGAGTACAGTAACCTGGTTAAACCAACAGACAGAGTACAGTAACCTGGTTAAACCAACAGACAGAGTACAGTAACCTGGTTAAACCAACAGACAGAATACAGTAACCTGGTTAAACCAGGTACCAACAAACAGAGTACAGTAAGTAACCTGGTTAAACCAACAGACAGACTACAGTAACCTGGTTAAACCAACAGACAGAGCACAGAAACCTGGTTAAACCAACAGACAGAGCACAGTAACCTGGTTAAACCAGGAACCAACAGACAGAGTACACTAACCTGGTTAAACCAACAGACGGACCACATTAACCAGGTTAAACCAACAGACAGAACACGGTAACCTGGTTAAACCAACAGACAGAGCACAGTAACCTGGTTAAACCAACAGACAGATCACACTAACCTGGTTAAATCAACAGACGGACCACATTAACCTGGTTAAACCAACAGACAGATCACACTAACCTGGTTAAATCAACAGACGGACCACACTAACCTGGTTAAACCAACAGACGGACCACACTAACCTGGTTAAATCAACAGACGGACCACACTAACCTGGTTAAACCAACAGACAGAGTACAGTAACCTGGTTAAACCAACAGACGGACCACATTAACCTGGTTAAACCAACAGACAGAATACAGTAACCTGGTTAAACCAGGTACCAACAGACAGAATACAGTAACCTGGCTAAACCAGTTACCAACAGACAGAGTACACTAACCTGGTTAAACCAACAGACAGAGTACGGTAACCTGGTTAAACCAACAGACAGAGTATAGTAACCTGGTTAAACCAGGATCCAATAGACAGAGTACACTAACCTGGTTAAACCAACAGACGGACCACATTAACCTGGTTAAACCAACAGACAGAGCACAGTAACCTGGTTAAACCAACAGACAGAGCACAGTAACCTGGTTAAACCAACAGACAGAGTACAGTAACCTGGTTAAACCAACAGACAGAGCACACTAACCTGGTTAAACCAACAGACGGACCACATTAACCTGGTTAAACCAACAGACAGAGCACAGTAACCTGGTTAAACCAACAGACAGAGCACACTAACCTGGTTAAACCAACAGACGGACCACATGAACCTGGTTAAACCAACAGACAGAGCACAGTAACCTGGTTAAACCACAGACAGAGCACACTAACCTGGTTAAACCAACAGACAGACCACAGTAACCTGGTTAAACCAGGTACCAACACACAGAATACAGTAACCTGGCTAAACCAGGTACCAACAGACAGAGTACAGTAACCTGGTTAAACCAACAGACAGAGTACACTAACCTGGTTAAACCAACAGACAGAGCACAGTAACCTGGTTAAACCAACAGACAGAGTACGGTATCCTGGTTAAACCAACAGACAGAGTACAGTAACCTGGTTAAACCAGGAACCAATAGACAGAGTACACTAACCTGGTTAAACCAACAGACGGACCACATTAACCTGGTTAAACCAACAGACAGAGCACAGTAACCTGGTTAAACCAACAGACAGAGCACAGTAACCTGGTTAAACCAACAGACAGAGCACAGTAACCTGGTTAAACCAACAGACAGAGCACAGTAACCTGGTTAAACCAAAAGACAGAGCACAGTAACCTGGTTAAACCAACAGACAGAGCACACTAACCTGGTTAAACCAACAGACGGACCTCATTAACCTGGTTAAACCAACAGACAGAGCACAGTAACCTGGTTAACCCAACAGACAGAGTACGGTATCCTGGTTAAACCAACAGACAGAGTACAGTAACCTGGTTAAACCAGGAACCAATAGACAGAGTACACTAACCTGGTTAAACCAACAGACGGACCACATTAACCTGGTTAAACCAACAGACAGAGCACAGTAACCTGGTTAAACCAACAGACAGAGCACAGTAACCTGGTTAAACCAACAGACAGAGCACAGTAACCTGGTTAAACCAACAGACAGAGCACAGTAACCTGGTTAAACCAACAGACAGAGCACAGTAACCTGGTTAAACCAACAGACAGATCACACTAACCTGGTTAAATCAACAGACGGACCACATTAACCTGGTTAAACCAACAGACAGATCACACTAACCTGGTTAAATCAACATACGGACCACACTAACCTGGTTAAACCAACAGACGGACCACACTAACCTGGTTAAATCAACAGACGGACCACACTAACCTGGTTAAACCAACAGACAGAGCACAGTAACCTGGTTAAACCAACAGACAGACCACAGTAACCTGGTTAAACCAACAGACAGAATACAGTAACCTGGTTAAACCAGGTACCAACAGACAGAATACAGTAACCTGGTTAAACCAACAGACAGAGTACAGTAACCTGGTTAAACCAACAGACAGAGTACAGTAACCTGGTTAAACCAGGAAACAACAGACAGAGTACACTAACCTGGTTAAACCAACAGACGGACCACATTAACCTGGTTAAACCAACAGACAGAGCACAGTAACCTGGTTAAACCAACAGACAGAGCACAGTAACCTGGTTAAACCAACAGACAGAGTACGGTAACCTGGTTATACCAACAGACAGAGCACAGTAACCTGGTTAAACCAACAGACAGAGCACAGTAACCTGGTTAAACCAACAGACAGACCACATTAACCTGGTTATACCAACAGACAGAATACAGTAACCTGGTTAAACCAGGTACCAACAGACAGAATACAGTAACCTGGCTAAACCAGTTACCAACAGACAGAGTACAGTAACCTGGTTAAACCAACAGACAGAGTACACTAACCTGGTTAAACCAACAGACAGAATACGGTAACCTGGTTAAACCAACAGACAGAGTACAGTAACCTGGTTAAACCAGGAACCAATAGACAGAGTACACTAACCTGGTTAAACCAACAGACGGACCACATTAACCTGGTTAAACCAACAGACAGAGCACAGTAACCTGGTTAAACCAACAGACAGAGCACAGTAACCTGGTTAAACCAACAGACAGAGCACAGTAACCTGGTTAAACCACAGACAGAGCACACTAACCTGGTTAAACCAACAGACAGACCACAGTAACCTGGTTAAACCAACAGACAGAATACAGTAACCTGGTTAAACCAGGTACCAACAGACAGAATACAGTAACCTGGCTAAACCAGGTACCAACAGACAGAGTACAGTAAGCCTGGTTAAACCAACAGACAGAGTACACTAACCTGGTTAAACCAACAGACAGACCACAGTAACCTGGTTAAACCAGGTACCAACACACAGAATACAGTAACCTGGCTAAACCAGGTACCAACAGACAGAGTACAGTAACCTGGTTAAACCAACAGACAGAGTACACTAACCTGGTTAAACCAACAGACAGAGCACAGTAACCTGGTTAAACCAACAGACAGAGTACGGTAACCTGGTTAAACCAACAGACAGAGTACAGTAACATGGTTAAACCAGGAACCAATAGACAGAGTACGGTAACCTGGTTAAACCAACAGACAGAGCACAGTAACCTGGTTAAACCAACAGACAGAGCACACTAACCTGGTTAAACCAACAGACAGACCACAGTAACCTGGTTAAACCAACAGACAGAATACAGTAACCTGGTTAAACCAGGTACCAACAGACAGAATACAGTAACCTGGCTAAAACAGGTACCAACAGACAGAGTACAGTAAGCCTGGTTAAACCAACAGACAGAGCACAGTAACCTGGTTAAACCAACAGACAGAGTACGGTAACCTGGTTAAACCAACAGACAGAGTACAGTAACCTGGTTAAACCAGGAACCAATAGACAGAGTACGGTAACCTGGTTAAACCAACAGACGGACCACATTAACCTGGTTAAACCAACAGACAGAGCACAGTAACCTGGTTAAACCAACAGACATAGCACAGTAACCTGGTTAAATCAACAGACAGAGTACAGTAACCTGGTTAAACCAACAGACAGAGCACACTAACCTGGTTAAACCAACAGACGGACCACATTAACCTGGTTAAACCAACAGACAGAGCACAGTAACCTGGTTAAACCAACAGACAGAGCACACTAACCTGGTTAAACCAACAGACGGACCACATGAACCTGGTTAAACCAACAGACAGAGCACAGTAACCTGGTTAAACCACAGACAGAGCACACTAACCTGGTTAAACCAACAGACAGACCACAGTAACCTGGTTAAACCAGGTACCAACACACAGAATACAGTAACCTGGCTAAACCAGGTACCAACAGACAGAGTACAGTAACCTGGTTAAACCAACAGACAGAGTACACTAACCTGGTTAAACCAACAGACAGAGCACAGTAACCTGGTTAAACCAACAGACAGAGTACGTAACCTGGTTAAACCAACAGACAGAGTACAGTAACCTGGTTAAACCAGGAACCAATAGACAGAGTACGGTAACCTGGTTAAACCAACAGACAGAGCACAGTAACCTGGTTAAACCAACAGACAGAGCACAGTAACCTGGTTAAACCAACAGACAGAGCACAGTAACCTGGTTAAACCACAGACAGAGCACACTAACATGGTTAAACCAACAGACAGACCACAGTAACCTGGTTAAACCAACAGACAGAATACAGTAACCTGGTTAAACCAGGTACCAACAGACAGAATACAGTAACCTGGCTAAACCAGGTACCAACAGACAGAGTACAGTAAGCCTGGTTAAACCAACAGACAGAGTACACTAACCTGGTTAAACCAACAGACAGAGCACAGTAACCTGGTTAAACCAACAGACAGAGTACGGTATCCTGGTTAAACCAACAGACAGAGTACAGTAACCTGGTTAAACCAGGAACCAATAGACAGAGTACACTAACCTGGTTAAACCAACAGACGGACCACATTAACCTGGTTAAACCAACAGACAGAGTACACTAACCTGGTTAAACCAACAGACAGAGCACAGTAACCTGGTTAAACCAACAGACGGACCACATTAACCTGGTTAAACCAACAGACAGATCACACTAACCTGGTTAAATCAACAGACGGACCACACTAACCTGGTTAAACCAACAGACGGACCACACTAACCTGGTTAAATCAACAGACGGACCACACTAACCTGGTTAAACCAACAGACAGAGTACAGTAACCTGGTTAAACCAACAGACGGACCACATTAACCTGGTTAAACCAACAGACAGAATACAGTAACCTGGTTAAACCAGGTACCAACAGACAGAGTACAGTAACCTGGTTAAACCAACAGACAGAGTACACTAACCTGGTTAAACCAACAGACAGAGTACGGTAACCTGGTTAAACCAACAGACAGAGTATAGTAACCTGGTTAAACCAGGATCCAATAGACAGAGTACACTAACCTGGTTAAACCAACAGACGGACCACATTAACCTGGTTAAACCAACAGACAGAGCACAGTAACCTGGTTAAACCAACAGACAGAGCACAGTAACCTGGTTAAACCAACAGACAGAGTACAGTAACCTGGTTAAACCAACAGACAGAGCACACTAACCTGGTTAAACCAACAGACGGACCACATTAACCTGGTTAAACCAACAGACATAGCACAGTAACCTGGTTAAACCAACAGACAGAGCACACTAACCTGGTTAAACCAACAGACGGACCACATGAACCTGGTTAAACGAACAGACAGAGCACAGTAACCTGGTTAAACCAGGTACCAACAGACAGAGTACAGTAACCTGGTTAAACCAACAGACAGAGTACACTAACCTGGTTAAACCAACAGACAGAGCACAGTAACCTGGTTGAACCAACAGACAGAGTACGGTATCCTGGTTAAACCAACAGACAGAGTACAGTAACCTGGTTAAACCAGGAACCAATAGACAGAGTACACTAACCTGGTTAAACCAACAGACGGACCACATTAACCTGGTTAAACCAACAGACAGAGCACAGTAACCTGGTTAAACCAACAGACAGAGCACAGTAACCTGGTTAAACCAACAGACAGAGCACAGTAACCTGGTTAAACCAACAGACAGAGCACAGTAACCTGGTTAAACCAAAAGACAGAGCACAGTAACCTGGTTAAACCAACAGACAGAGCACACTAACCTGGTTAAACCAACAGACGGACCTCATTAACCTGGATAAACCAACAGACAGAGCACAGTAACCTGGTTAAACCAACAGACAGAGTACGGTATCCTGGTTAAACCAACAGACAGAGTACAGTAACCTGGTTAAACCAGGAACCAATAGACAGAGTACACTAACCTGGTTAAACCAACAGACGGACCACATTAACCTGGTTAAACCAACAGACAGAGCACAGTAACCTGGTTAAACCAACAGACAGAGCACAGTAACCTGGTTAAACCAACAGACAGAGCACAGTAACCTGGTTAAACCAACAGACAGAGCACAGTAACCTGGTTAAACCAACAGACAGAGCACAGTAACCTGGTTAAACCAACAGACAGATCACACTAACCTGGTTAAATCAACAGATGGACCACATTAACCTGGTTAAACCAACAGACAGATCACACTAACCTGGTTAAATCAACATACGGACCACACTAACCTGGTTAAACCAACAGACGGACCACACTAACCTGGTTAAATCAACAGACGGACCACACTAACCTGGTTAAACCAACAGACAGAGCACAGTAACCTGGTTAAACCAACAGACAGACCACAGTAACCTGGTTAAACCAACAGACAGAATACAGTAACCTGGTTAAACCAGGTACCAACAGACAGAATACAGTAACCTGGTTAAACCAACAGACAGAGTACAGTAACCTGGTTAAACCAGGAAACAACAGACAGAGTACACTAACCTGGTTAAACCAACAGACGGACCACATTAACCTGGTTAAACCAACAGACAGAGCACAGTAACCTGGTTAAACCAACAGACAGAGCACAGTAACCTGGTTAAACCAACAGACAGAGCACAGTAACCTGGTTAAACCAACAGACAGAGCACAGTAACCTGGTTAAACCAACAGACAGAGCACAGTAACCTGGTTAAACCAACAGACAGACCACAGTAACCTGGTTAAACCAACAGACAGAATACAGTAACCTGGTTAAACCAGGTACCAACAGACAGAATACAGTAACCTGGCTAAACCAGTTACCAACAGACAGAGTACAGTAACCTGGTTAAACCAACAGACAGAGTACACTAACCTGGTTAAACCAACAGACAGAGTACGGTAACCTGGTTAAACCAACAGACAGAGTACAGTAACCTGGTTAAACCAGGAACCAATAGACAGAGTACACTAACCTGGTTAAACCAACAGACGGACCACATTAACCTGGTTAAACCAACAGACAGAGCACAGTAACCTGGTTAAACCAACAGACATAGCACAGTAACCTGGTTAAACCAACAGACAGAGCACAGTAACCTGGTTAAACCACAGACAGAGCACACTAACCTGGTTAAACCAACAGACAGACCACAGTAACCTGGTTAAACCAACAGACAGAATACAGTAACCTGGTTAAACCAGGTACCAACAGACAGAATACAGTAACCTGGCTAAACCCGGTACCAACAGACAGAGTACAGTAAGCCTGGTTAAACCAACAGACAGAGTACACTAACCTGGTTAAACCAACAGACAGACCACAGTAACCTGGTTAAACCAGGTACCAACACACAGAATACAGTAACCTGGCTAAACCAGGTACCAACAGACAGAGTACAGTAACCTGGTTAAACCAACAGACAGAGTACACTAACCTGGTTAAACCAACAGACAGAGCACAGTAACCTGGTTAAACCAACAGACAGAGTACGGTAACCTGGTTAAACCAACAGACAGAGTACAGTAACCTGGTTAAACCAGGAACCAATAGACAGAGTACGGTAACCTGGTTAAACCAACAGACAGAGCACAGTAACCTGGTTAAACCAACAGACAGAGCACACTAACCTGGTTAAACCAACAGACAGACCACAGTAACCTGGTTAAACCAACAGACAGAATACAGTAACCTGGTTAAACCAGGTACCAACAGACAGAATACAGTAACCTGGCTAAAACAGGTACCAACAGACAGAGTACAGTAAGCCTGGTTAAACCAACAGACAGAGCACAGTAACCTGGTTAAACCAACAGACAGAGTACGGTAACCTGGTTAAACCAACAGACAGAGTACAGTAACCTGGTTAAACCAGGAACCAATAGACAGAGTACGGTAACCTGGTTAAACCAACAGACGGACCACATTAACCTGGTTAAACCAACAGACAGAGCACAGTAACCTGGTTAAACCAACAGACATAGCACAGTAACCTGGTTAAACCAACAGACAGAGTACAGTAACATGGTTAAACCAACAGACAGAGCACACTAACCTGGTTAAACCAACAGACGGACCACATTAACCTGGTTAAACCAACAGACAGAGCACAGTAACCTGGTTAAACCAACAGACAGAGCACACTAACCTGGTTAAACCAACAGACGGACCACATGAACCTGGTTAAACCAACAGACAGAGCACAGTAACCTGGTTAAACCACAGACAGAGCACACTAACCTGGTTAAACCAACAGACAGACCACAGTAACCTGGTTAAACCAGGTACCAACACACAGAATACAGTAACCTGGCTAAACCAGGTACCAACAGACAGAGTACAGTAACCTGGTTAAACCAACAGACAGAGTACACTAACCTGGTTAAACCAACAGACAGAGCACAGTAACCTGGTTAAACCAACAGACAGAGTACGTAACCTGGTTAAACCAACAGACAGAGTACAGTAACCTGGTTAAACCAGGAACCAATAGACAGAGTACGGTAACCTGGTTAAACCAACAGACAGAGCACAGTAACCTGGTTAAACCAACAGACAGAGCACAGTAACCTGGTTAAACCAACAGACAGAGCACAGTAACCTGGTTAAACCACAGACAGAGCACATTAACCTGGTTAAACCAACAGACAGACCACAGTAACCTGGTTAAACCAACAGACAGAATACAGTAACCTGGTTAAACCAGGTACCAACAGACAGAATACAGTAACCTGGCTAAACCAGGTACCAACAGACAGAGTACAGTAACCTGGTTAAACCAACAGACAGAGTACACTAACCTGGTTAAACCAACAGACAGAGCACAGTAACCTGGTTAAACCAACAGACAGAATACGGTAACCTGGTTAAACCAACAGACAGAGTACAGTAACCTGGTTAAACCAGGAACCAATAGACAGAGTACACTAACCTGGTTAAACCAACAGACGGACCACATTAACCTGGTTAAACCAACAGACAGAGCACAGTAACCTGGTTAAACCAACAGACATAGCACAGTAACCTGGTTAAACCAACAGACAGAGTACAGTAACCTGGTTAAACCAACAGACAGAGCACACTAACCTGGTTAAACCAACAGACGGACCACATTAACCTGGTTAAACCAACAGACAGAGCACAGTAACCTGGTTAAACCAACAGACAGAGCACACTAACCTGGTTAAACCAACAGACGGGCCACATGAACCTGGTTAAACCAACAGACAGAGCACAGTAACCGGGTTAAACCACAGACAGAGCACACTAACCTGGTTAAACCAACAGACAGACCACAGTAACCTGGTTAAACCAGGTACCAACACACAGAATACAGTAACCTGGCTAAACCAGGTACCAACAGACAGAGTACAGTAACCTGGTTAAACCAACAGACAGAGTACACTAACCTGGTTAAACCAACAGACAGAGCACAGTAACCTGGTTAAACCAACAGACAGAGTACGGTAACCTGGTTAAACCAACAGACAGAGTACAGTAACCTGGTTAAACCAGGAACCAATAGACAGAGTACGGTAACCTGGTTAAACCAACAGACAGAGCACAGTAACCTGGTTAAACCAACAGACAGAGCACAGTAACCTGGTTAAAACAACAGACAGAATACAGTAACCTGGTTAAACCAGGTACCAACAGACAGAGCACATTAACCTGGTTAAACCAACAGACAGACCACAGTAACCTGGTTAAACCAACAGACAGAATACAGTAACCTGGTTAAACCAGGTACCAACAGACAGAATACAGTAACCTGGCTAAACCAGGTACCAACAGACAGAGTACAGTAACCTGGTTAAACCAACAGACAGAGTACACTAACCTGGTTAAACCAACAGACAGAGCACAGTAACCTGGTTAAACCAACAGACAGAGTACGGTAACCTGGTTAAACCAACAGACAGAGTACAGTAACCTGGTTAAACCAACAGACAGAGTACACTAACCTGGTTAAACCAACAGACGGACCACATTAACCTGGTTAAACCAACAGACAGAGCACAGTAACCTGGTTAAACCAACAGACATAGCACAGTAACCTGGTTAAACCAACAGACAGAGTACAGTAACCTGGTTAAACCAACAGACAGAGCACACTAACCTGGTTAAACCAACAGACGGACCACATTAACCTGGTTAAACCAACAGACAGAGCACAGTAACCTGGTTAAACCAACAGACGGACCACATTAACCTGGTTAAACCAACAGACGGACCACATGAACCTGGTTAAACCAACAGACAGAGCACAGTAACCGGGTTAAACCACAGTCAGAGCACACTAACCTGGTTAAACCAACAGACAGACCACAGTAACCTGGTTAAACCAGGTACCAACGCACAGAATACAGTAACCTGGCTAAACCAGGTACCAACAGACAGAGTACAGTAACCTGGTTAAACCAACAGACAGAGTACACTAACCTGGTTAAACCAACAGACAGAGCACACTAACCTGGTTAAACCAACAGACAGACCACAGTAACCTGGTTAAACCAACAGTCAGAATACAGTAACCTGGTTAAACCAGGTACCAACAGACAGAATACAGTAACCTGGCTAAAACAGGTACCAACAGACAGAGTACAGTAAGCCTGGTTAAACCAACAGACAGAGCACAGTAACCTGGTTAAACCAACAGACAGAGTACGGTAACCTGGTTAAACCAACAGACAGAGTACAGTAACCTGGTTAAACCAGGAACCAATAGACAGAGTACGGTAACCTGGTTAAACCAACAGACGGACCACATTAACCTGGTTAAACCAACAGACAGAGCACAGTAACCTGGTTAAACCAACAGACATAGCACACTAACCTGGTTAAACCAACAGACGGACCACATTAACCTGGTTAAACCAACAGACAGAGCACAGTAACCTGGTTAAACCAACAGACGGACCACATGAACCTGGTTAAACCAACAGACAGAGCACAGTAACCTGGTTAAACCACAGACAGAGCACACTAACCTGGTTAAACCAACAGACAGACCACAGTAACCTGGTTAAACCAGGTACCAACACACAGAATACAGTAACCTGGCTAAACCAGGTACCAACAGACAGAGTACAGTAACCTGGTTAAACCAACAGACAGAGTACACTAACCTGGTTAAACCAACAGACAGAGCACAGTAACCTGGTTAAACCAACAGACAGAGTACGGTAACCTGGTTAAACCAACAGACAGAGTACAGTAACCTGGTTAAACCAGGAACCAATAGACAGAGTACGGTAACCTGGTTAAACCAACAGACAGAGCACAGTAACCTGGTTAAACCAACAGACAGAGCACAGTAACCTGGTTAAACCAACAGACAGAGCACAGTAACCTGGTTAAACCACAGACAGAGCACACTAACCTGGTTAAACCAACAGACAGACCACAGTAACCTGGTTAAACCAACAGACAGAATACAGTAACCTGGTTAAACCAGGTACCGACAGACAGAATACAGTAACCTGGCTAAACCAGGTACCAACAGACAGAGTACAGTAAGCCTGGTTAAACCAACAGACAGAGTACACTAACCTGGTTAAACCAACAGACAGAGCACAGTAACCTGGTTAAACCAACAGACAGAGTACAGTAACCTGGTTAAACCAACAGACAGAGTACAGTAACCTGGTTAAACCAGGAACCAATAGACAGAGTACGGTAACCTGGTTAAACCAACAGACAGAGCACAGTAACCTGGTTAAACCAACAGACAGAGCACAGTAACCTGGTTAAACCAACAGACAGAGCACAGTAACCTGGTTAAACCAACAGACAGAGCACAGTAACCTGGTTAAAACAACAGACAGAATACAGTAACCTGGTTAAACCAGGTACCAACAGACAGAATACAGTAACCTGGCTAAACCAGGTACCAACAGACAGAGTACAGTAACCTGGTTAAACCAACAGACAGAGTACACTAACCTGGTTAAACCAACAGACAGAGCACAGTAACCTGGTTAAACCAACAGACAGAGTACGGTATCCTGGTTAAACCAACAGACAGAGTACAGTAACCTGGTTAAACCAGGAACCAATAGACAGAGTACACTAACCTGGTTAAACCAACAGACGGACCACATTAACCTGGTTAAACCAACAGACAGAGTACACTAACCTGGTTAAACCAACAGACAGAGCACAGTAACCTGGTTAAACCAACAGACAGAGTACGGTAACCTGGTTAAACCAACAGACAGAGCACAGTAACCTGGTTAAACCAACAGACAGAGTACACTAACCTGGTTAAACCAACAGACAGAGTACAGTAACCTGGTTAAACCAACAGACAGAGTACAGTAACCTGGTTAAACCAACAGACAGAGTACAGTAACCTGGTTAAACCAGGAACCAATAGACAGAGTACGGTAACCTGGTTAAACCAACAGACAGAGCACAGTAACCTGGTTAAACCAACAGACAGAGCACAGTAACCTGGTTAAACCACAGACAGAGCACACTAACCTGGTTAAACCAACAGACAGACCACAGTAACCTGGTTAAACCAACAGACAGAATACAGTAACCTGGTTAAACCAGGTACCAACAGACAGAATACAGTAACCTGGCTAAAACAGGTACCAACAGACAGAGTACAGTAAGCCTGGTTAAACCAACAGACAGAGTACACTAACCTGGTTAAACCAACAGACAGAGCACAGTAACCTGGTTAAACCAACAGACAGAGTACGGTAACCTGGTTAAACCAACAGACAGAGCACAGTAACCTGGTTAAACCAGGAACCAGACAGAGTACGGTAACCTGGTTAAACCAACAGACAGAGCACAGTAACCTGGTTAAACCAACAGACAGAGCACAGTAACCTGGTTAAACCACAGACAGAGCACACTAACCTGGTTAAACCAACAGACAGAGCACAGTAACCTGGTTAAACCAACAGACAGAGCACAGTAACCTGGTTAAACCAACAGACAGAGCACAGTAACCTGGTTAAACCAAAAGACAGAGCACAGTAACCTGGTTAAACCAACAGACAGAGCACAGTAACCTGGTTAAACCAACAGACAGAGCACAGTAACCTGGTTAAACCAACAGACGGACCTCATTAACCTGGTTAAACCAACAGACAGAGCACAGTAACCTGGTTAAACCAACAGACAGAGTGCACTAACCTGGTTAAACCAACACACAGAGCACAGTAACCTGGTTAATCCAACAGACAGAGTACGGTAACCTGGTTATACCAGGACTGGGTCTGCCACCATGCCCTGTGAACTGGACTGTGTGTTTACAGGAAGTAGGGTCTGCCACCATGCCCTGTGAACTGGACTGTGTGTTTACAGGAAGTAGGTTCTGCCATCATGCCCTGTGAACTGGACTGTGTGTTTACAGGTTACAGGAAGTACGGTCTGCCATCATGCCCTGTGAACTGGACTGTGTGTTTACAGGAAGTAGGGTCTGCCACCATGCCCTGTGAACTGGACTGTGTGTTTACAGGAAGTACGGTCTGCCACCATGCCCTGTGAACTGGACGGTGTGTTTACAGGAAGTACGGTCTGCCATCATGCCCTGTGAACTGGACTGTGTGTTTACAGGAAGTAGGGTCTGCCACCATGCCCTGTGAACTGGACTGTGTGTTTACAGGAAGTAGGGTCTGCCACCATGCCCTGTGAACTGGACTGTGTGTTTACAGGAAGTACGGTCTGCCATCATGCCCTGTGAACTGGACGGTGTGTTTACAGGAAGTACGGTCTGCCATCATGCCCTGTGAACTGGACTGTGTGTTTTACAGGAAGTAGGGTCTGCCACCATACCCTGTGAACTGGACTGTGTGTTTACAGGAAGTAGGGTCTGCCACCATGCCCTGTGAACTGGACTGTGTGTTTACAGGAAGTACGGTCTGCCATCATGACCTGTGAACTGGACTGTGTGTTTACAGGAAGTAGGGTCTGCCACCATGCCCTGTGAACTGAACTGTGTGTTTACAGGAAGTAGGTTCTGCCATCATTCCCTGTGAACTGGACTGTGTGTTTACAGGAAGTACGGTCTGCCATCATGCCCTGTGAACTGGACTGTGTGTTTACAGGAAGTAGGGTCTGCCACCATGCCCTGTGAACTGGACTGTGTGTTTACAGGAAGTAGGGTCTGCCACCATGCCCTGTGAACTGGACTGTGTGTTTACAGGAAGTAGGTTCTGCCATCATTCCCTGTGAACTGGACTGTGTGTTTACAGGAAGTACGGTCTGCCATCATGCCCTGTGAACTGGACTGTGTTTTACAGGAAGTAGGGTCTGCCACCATGCCCTGTGAACTGGACTGTGTGTTTACAGGAAGTACGGTCTGCCACCATGCCCTGTGAACTGGACGGTGTGTTTACAGGAAGTACGGTCTGCCATCATGCCCTGTGAACTGGACTGTGTGTTTACAGGAAGTAGGGTCTGCCACCATGCCCTGTGAACTGGACTGTGTGTTTACAGGAAGTAGGGTCTGCCATCATGCCCTGTGAACTGGACTGTGTGTTTACAGGAAGTAGGGTCTGCCATCATTCCCTGTGAACTGGACTGTGTGTTTACAGGAAGTAGGGTCTGCCACCATGCCCTGTGAACTGAACTGTGTGTTTACAGGAAGTAGGGTCTGCCACCATGCCCTGTGAACTGGACTGTGTGTTTACAGGAAGTACGGTCTGCCATCATGCCCTGTGAACTGGACTGTGTGTTTACAGGAAGTAGGGTCTGCCATCATTCCCTGTGAACTGGACTGTGTGTTTACAGGAAGTAGGGTCTGCCATCATGCCCTGTGAACTGGACCATGTGTTTACAGGAAGTAGGGTCTGCCATCATGCCCTGTGAACTGGACTGTGTGTTTACAGGAAGTAGGGTCTGCCTTCATGCCCTGTGAACTGGACTGTGTGTTTACAGGAAGTAGGGTCTGCCATCATGCCCTGTGAACTGGACTGTGTGTTTACAGGAAGTAGGGTCTGCCATCATTCCCTGTGAACTGGACTGTGTGTTTACAGGAAGTAGGGTCTGCCATCATGCCCTGTGAACTGGACTGTGTGTTTACAGGAAGTAGGGTCTGCCATCATGCCCTGTGAACTGGACTGTGTGTTTACAGGAAGTAGGGTCTGCCATCATTCCCTGTGAACTGGACTGTGTGTTTACAGGAAGTAGGGTCTGCCATCATGCCCTGTGAACTGGACAGTGTGTTTACAGGAAGTAGGGTCTGCCATCATGCCCTGTGAACTGGACAGTATGTTTACAGGAAGTAGGGTCTGCCATCATGCCCTGTGAACTGGACTGTGTGTTTACAGGATGTAGGGTCTGCCATCATACCCTGTGAACTGGACTGTGTGTTTACAGGAAGTAGGGTCTTCCATCATTCCCTGTGAACTGGACTGTGTGTTTACAGGAAGTAGGGTCTGCCATCATGCCCTGTGAACTGGACTGTGTGTTTACAGGAAGTAGGGTCTGCCATCATGCTCTGTGAACTGGACTGTGTGTTTACAGGAAGTAGGGTCTGCCATCATTCCCTGTGAACTGGACTGTGTTTTTACAGGAAGTAGGGTCTGCCATCATTCCCTGTGAACTGGACTGTGTGTTTACAGGAAGTAGGGTCTGCCATCATTCCCTGTGAACTGGACTGTGTGTTTACAGGAAGTAGGGTCTGCCATTATTCCCTGTGAACTGGACTGTGTGTTTACAGGAAGTAGGGTCTGCAATCATGCCCTGTGAACTGGACTGTGTGTTTACAGGAAGTAGGGTCTGCCATCATGCCCTGTGAACTGGACTGTGTGTTTACAGGAAGTAGGGTCTGCCATCATGCCCTGTGAACTGGACTGTGTGTTTACAGGAAGTAGGGTCTGCCATCATTCCCTGTGAACTGGACTGTGTGTTTACAGGAAGTAGGGTCTGCCATCATTCCCTGTGAACTGGACTGTGTGTTTACAGGAAGTACGGTCTGCCATCATGCCCTGTGAACTGGACTGTGTGTTTACAGGAAGTAGGGTCTGCCATCATTCCCTGTGAACTGGACTGTGTGTTTACAGGATGTAGGGTCTGCCATCATGCCCTGTGAACTGGACTGTGTGTTTACAGGAAGTACGGTCTGCCATCATGCCCTGTGAACTGGACTGTGTGTTTACAGGAAGTACGGTCTGCCATCATGCCCTGTGAACTGGACTGTGTGTTTACAGGAAGTACGGTCTGCCATCATGCCCTGTGAACTGGACTGTGTGTTTACAGGATGTAGGGTCTGCCATCATGCCCTGTGAACTGGACTGTGTGTTTACAGGAAGTAGGGTCTGCCATCATTCCCTGTGAACTGGACTGTGTGTTTACAGGAAGTAGGGTCTGCCATCATGCCCTGTGAACTGGACTGTGTGTTTACAGGAAGTAGGGTCTGCCATCATGCCCTGTGAACTGGACTGTGTGTTTACAGGAAGTAGGGTCTGCCATCATGCCCTGTGAACTGGACTGTGTGTTTACAGGAAGTAGGGTCTGCCATCATTCCCTGTGAACTGGACTGTGTGTTTACAGGAAGTAGGGTCTGCCACCATGCCCTGTGAACTGAACTGTGTGTTTACAGGAAGTAGGGTCTGCCACCATGCCCTGTGAACTGGACTGTGTGTTTACAGGAAGTACGGTCTGCCATCATGCCCTGTGAACTGGACTGTGTGTTTACAGGAAGTAGGGTCTGCCATCATTCCCTGTGAACTGGACCATGTGTTTACAGGAAGTGGGGTCTGCCATCATGCCCTGTGAACTGGACTGTGTGTTTACAGGAAGTAGGGTCTGACTTCATGCCCTGTGAACTGGACTGTGTGTTTACAGGAAGTAGGGTCTGCCATCATGCCCTGTGAACTGGACTGTGTGTTTACAGGAAGTAGGGTCTGCCATCATTCCCTGTGAACTGGACTGTGTGTTTACAGGAAGTAGGGTCTGCCATCATGCCCTGTGAACTGGACAGTGTGTTTACAGGAAGTAGGGTCTGCCATCATGCCCTGTGAACTGGACAGTATGTTTACAGGAAGTAGGGTCTGCCATCATGCCCTGTGAACTGGACTGTGTGTTTACAGGATGTAGGGTCTGCCATCATACCCTGTGAACTGGACTGTGTGTTTACAGGAAGTAGGGTCTTCCATCATGCCCTATAAACTGGACTGTGTGTTTACAGGAAGTAGGGTCTGCCATCATGCTCTGTGAACTGGACTGTGTGTTTACAGGAAGTAGGGTCTGCCATCATTCCCTGTGAACTGGACTGTGTGTTTACAGGAAGTAGGGTCTGCCATCATGCCCTGTGAACTGGACTGTGTGTTTACAGGAAGTAGGGTCTGCCATCATGCTCTGTGAACTGGACTGTGTGTTTACAGGAAGTAGGGTCTGCCATCATTCCCTGTGAACTGGACTGTGTTTTTACAGGAAGTAGGGTCTGCCATCATTCCCTGTGAACTGGACTGTGTGTTTACATTAAGTAGGGTCTGCCATCATTCCCTGTGAACTGGACTGTGTGTTTACAGGAAGTAGGGTCTGCCATTATTCCCTGTGAACTGGACTGTGTGTTTACAGGAAGTAGGGTCTGCAATCATGCCCTGTGAACTGGACTGTGTGTTTACAGGAAGTAGGGTCTGCCATCATGCCCTGTGAACTGGACTGTGTGTTTACAGGATGTAGGGCCTGCCATCATGCCCTGTGAACTGGACTGTGTGTTTACAGGAAGTAGGGTCTGCCATCATTCCCTGTGAACTGGACTGTGTGTTTACAGGAAGTAGGGTCTGCCATCATTCCCTGTGAACTGGACTGTGTGTTTACAGGAAGTACGGTCTGCCATCATGCCCTGTGAACTGGACTGTGTGTTTACAGGAAGTACGGTCTGCCATCATTCCCTGTGAACTGGACTGTGTGTTTACAGGATGTAGGGTCTGCCATCATGCCCTGTGAACTGGACTGTGTGTTTACAGGAAGTACGGTCTGCCATCATGCCCTGTGAACTGGACTGTGTGTTTACAGGAAGTACGGTCTGCCATCATTCCCTGTGAACTGGACTGTGTGTTTACAGGAAGTAGGGTCTGCCATCATGCCCTGTGAACTGGACTGTGTGTTTACAGGAAGTAGGGTCTGCCATCATGCCCTGTGAACTGGACTGTGTGTTTACAGGAAGTAGGGTCTGCCATCATGCCCTGTGAACTGGACTGTGTGTTTACAGGAAGTAGGGTCTGCCATCATGCCCTGTGAACTGGACTGTGTGTTTACAGGATGTAGGGTCTGCCATCATACCCTGTGAACTGGACTGTGTGTTTACAGGAAGTAGGGTCTTCCATCATGCCCTATAAACTGGACTGTGTGTTTACAGGAAGTAGGGTCTGCCATCATGCTCTGTGAACTGGACTGTGTGTTTACAGGAAGTAGGGTCTGCCATCATTCCCTGTGAACTGGACTGTGTGTTTACAGGAAGTAGGGTCTGCCATCATGCCCTGTGAACTGGACTGTGTGTTTACAGGAAGTAGGGTCTGCCATCATGCTCTGTGAACTGGACTGTGTGTTTACAGGAAGTAGGGTCTGCCATCATTCCCTGTGAACTGGACTGTGTGTTTACAGGAAGTAGGGTCTGCCATCATTCCCTGTGAACTGGACTGTGTGTTTACATTAAGTAGGGTCTGCCATCATTCCCTGTGAACTGGACTGTGTGTTTACAGGAAGTAGGGTCTGCCATTATTCCCTGTGAACTGGACTGTGTGTTTACAGGAAGTAGGGTCTGCAATCATGCCCTGTGAACTGGACTGTGTGTTTACAGGAAGTAGGGTCTGCCATCATGCCCTGTGAACTGGACTGTGTGTTTACAGGATGTAGGGTCTGCCATCATGCCCTGTGAACTGGACTGTGTGTTTACAGGAAGTAGGGTCTGCCATCATTCCCTGTGAACTGGACTGTGTGTTTACAGGAAGTAGGGTCTGCCATCATTCCCTGTGAACTGGACTGTGTGTTTACAGGAAGTACGGTCTGCCATCATGCCCTGTGAACTGGACTGTGTGTTTACAGGAAGTACGGTCTGCCATCATTCCCTGTGAACTGGACTGTGTGTTTACAGGATGTAGGGTCTGCCATCATGCCCTGTGAACTGGACTGTGTGTTTACAGGAAGTACGGTCTGCCATCATGCCCTGTGAACTGGACTGTGTGTTTACAGGAAGTACGGTCTGCCATCATTCCCTGTGAACTGGACTGTGTGTTTACAGGAAGTAGGGTCTGCCATCATGCCCTGTGAACTGGACTGTGTGTTTACAGGAAGTAGGGTCTGCCATCATGCCCTGTGAACTGGACTGTGTGTTTACAGGAAGTAGGGTCTGCCATCATGCCCTGTGAACTGGACTGTGTGTTTACAGGAAGTAGGGTCTGCCATCATGCCCTGTGAACTGGACTGTGTGTTTACAGGACGTAGGGTCTGCCATCATGCCCTGTGAACTGGACTGTGTGTTTACAGGAAGTAGCGTATGCCATCATGCCATGTGAACTGGACTGTGTGTTTACAGGAAGTAGGGTCTGCCATCATTCCCCGTGAACTGGACTGTGTGTTTACAGGAAGTAGGGTCTGCCATCATTCCCCGTGAACTGGACTGTGTGTTTACAGGAAGTAGGGTCTGCCATGATTCCCTGTGAACTGGACTGTGTGTTTACAGGAAGTAGGGTCTGCCATCATGCCCTGTGAACTGGACTGTGTGTTTACAGGAAGTAGGGTCTGCCATCATTCCCTGTGAACTGGACTGTGTGTTTACAGGAAGTAGGGTCTGCCATCATGTCCTGTGAACAGGACTGTGTGTTTACAGGAAGTAGCAACAGCATGACTTTAGATCATTAGAACACATTTGCCAAAAGCTACAAAATACACCTGACTAGGTTTATGCAAATGTGTTCAGTACCAGTCAACAGTTTGGACACGCCTACTCATTCAAGGGTTTTTCTTAAATTTGTACTATTTTCTACATTGTAGAATAATAGTGAAGACATCAAAACTATGAAATAACACACATGGGATCATGTAGAAACCAAAAAAGTCTTCAACATATCAAAATATATTTGAGATTCTTCAAAGTAGCCACTCATTGACTTGATGACAGCTTTGCACACTCTTGGCATTATCTCAACCAAAATTATCACTAATCAGGTTTTCAAGATATGTAACTTTCAAAATATATGCATTTTTTTTACAGGGATTTCTGTATTTTAAAGTACAAATACCAAAATATAGTTTTTGGGTTGAGTTTTCCTTTAAGACTGAACTCTTCACTCTAAACTTTGTGGCGGAAGCTAGAACATCTGATGTCACCATCGTCTATGGTGTCACATCATAACTCTTCCCCTGTGTGTGTGTTTAGTTCCTACGGGTTGTTGGAAATAGTTCACATTTCCAACAACCCGTAGGAACTAAACACACACACAGGGGAAGAGTTATGGTGTAACACCATAGACGATGGTGATGATGTTAAAGCTGAAGAAGAAGAACTCACCTGCCCCTCCGTCTACATAAGTGCCCAGTCTCAGTGTGTATCCGTAGTTCTCAGGATCAATGGAGAAGGACGTGTATTTAGCATAAACCTTCCCTCCCTCAAAGTCCTCCATGTCCACTCTCAGCTCATTCTTCTTCCTCATCGTCAGGAGGAAGATGTTATCCAGACCTGACAAGAACAGAAAGCATTAAGGTCCTGTTACATTTCAGCTCCTAGCTCCTTTCCTTACCTCCTATCCCCTTTCCTTTAGCTCCTAACCCCCTTCCTTTTACTCCTAGCCCCTTCCCCTAGCTCTTAGCCCTTTCCTCTAGCTCTTAGCCCATTCCTCTAGTTCCTAGCCCCTTCACCTAGCCCCTTCCTCTAGATCCTAGCCCCTTCCCCTAATCCCTTCCTCTAGCTCCTAGCCTCTTCCTCTAGATCCTAGCCCCTTCCTCTAGATCCTTGCCCCTTCCCCTAGCCCCTTCCTCAAGCTCCTAGCCCCTTCCCCTAGCCCTTTCCCCTAGCTCTTGGCCCCTTCCTCTAGCTCCTATCCCCTTCCTTTTACTCCTAGCCCCTTCCCCTTCCCCTAGCCCCTAGCCCTAGCCCTTAGCCCTTTCCTCTAGCCCCTAGCCCTTTCCTCTAGATCCTAGCCCCATTCTCTAGCTCCTAGCCCTTTCCTCTAGATTCTAGCCCCTTCCTCTAGCTCCTAGCCCCTTCCTCTAGCTCCTAGCCCCTTCCTCTAGCTCCTAACCCCTTCCTTTTAGTCGTATCCCCTTCCCCAACTCCTAGCCCCTTCCCCTAGCGCCTAACCCCTTTCTCTAGTTCCTAGCCCCTTCCCCTAGCTCCTAACCCCCTTCTCTAGTTCCTTCACTGTTCAATGCTGTCAGTGCAGTACAGTTCCTAGCCCCTTCCCCTAGCTCCTTCCTCTAGCTCCTAGCCCCTTCCTCTAGTTCCTAGCCCCTTTCCCTAGGTCCTAGTCCCTTCCTCTATCTAGCTCCTAGCCCCTTCCCCTAGCTCCTAGCCCCTTCCCCTAGCTCCTAACCCCTTCCCCTAGCTCCTAACCCCTTCCCCTAACTTCTTCTCGTTTGGTTTTCTCAGAGCTGAGGAGGACTCACCCAGCCAGTACTCTCCAGCCACATTACCAAAGCCAGATTTGTAGTGTGCCCAGGGTCTGTAAAAGTTCTCTGTTCCATCCATTCTCCTTTGGAACACCTAAGAGGAGAGAGAGGGCAGAGAGAGAGGGCAGAGAGAGAGGGTAGAGAGAGAGCGAGGGCAGAGAGAGAGGGCAGAGAGAGAGGGCAGAGAGAGATCGAGAGAGAAGAGATAAGGGGGAGAAGGACAGCGAGGGAAGAGAGGGGGAGAGGGAAGTAGAGACAGAGGTAAGGGAAGGGAGAAAGACACGGGGGAAAGAGAAAGAGGAGGGAGACAGAGGGGGGGGAGATGTCATTATCATACGTTTTGCACCACCGACACATCACAAACATTACAGATGATCTATAAAGGTCTCTACTCACAGTCCACCTCCCTCCATCCGTGTTCATGTCACAGTATACGTGCAAGGGGGTGATGGGACCCCCAGGGTAGATGGTGTACACCCC
>NW_026282171.1:62500-65000 GCF_023373465.1 Oncorhynchus keta | reverse complement strand
ACTGTATTACCTCACACTGCACCTCCCCTACTGTATTACCTCACACTGCACCTCCCCTCTACTGTATTACCTCACACTGCACCTCCCCCTACTGTATTACCTCACACTGCACCTCCCCCTACTGTATTACCTCACACTGCACCTCCCCTACTCCCTCTACTGTATTACCTCACACTGCACCTCCCCTACTGTATTACCTCACACTGCACTCCCCTACTGTTTACCTCACACTGCACCTCCCCTACTGTATTACCTCACACTGCACCTCCCCCTACTGTATTACCTCACACTGCACCTCCCCCTACTGTATTACCTCACACTGCACCTCCCCTCTACTGTATTACCTCACACTGCACCTCCCAGAGCGACTACTGTATTACACTCACACTGCACCTCCCCTCTAAATCTTGTATTACCTCCCTTACACTGCACCTCCCCTACTGTATTACCTCACACTGCACCTCCCTCTACTATATTACCCTCACACTGCACCTCCCCTCTACTGTATGGTCTTGTACCTCACACTGCACCTCCCCAGACTACTGTATTACCTCACACTGCACCACTCCCCTACTGTATTACCTCACACCTCCCCCCCCTACTGTATTACCTCACACTGCACCTCCCCTCTACTGTATTACCTCACACTGCACCTCCCCTAATGTATTACCTCACACTGCACCTCCCCTCTACTGTATTACCTCACACTGCACCTCCCCTCTACTGTATTACCTCACACTGCACCTCCCCTCTACTGTATTACCTCACACTGCACCTCCCCCTACTGTATTACCTCACACTGCACCTCCCCCTACTGTATTACCTCACACTGCACCTCCCCCTACTGTATTACCTCACACTGCACCTCCCCATGCACTGAACCTTCTTCCATCCAGGACAATGGCAACACTACAGACCAAACACGATATACACAATGCAAACATTTTACTTTATAATTCTCAGCTATCCTGTTTGGGATAAGGGGCAGCATTTTCACTTTTGAATGAATAGCGTGCCCAGAGTAAACTGCCTCATACTCAGTCCCAGAAGCTAATACATGCATATTATTATTAGCATTGGTAGAAAACACTCTGACGTTTCTAAAACTGTTTGAATGATGTCTGTGAGTATAACATAACTCAAATAGCAGGCAAAAACCGGAGGAAAATCCAACCAGGAAGTGGGAAATCTGAGGTTTGTAGATTTTCAAAGCTTGGCCTACCGAATAAACAGTGTCTGTGGTTTCAAGTTGCACTTCCTAAAGCTTCCACTAGATGTCAACCGTCTTTAGATGGGGCAGCAGGGTAGCCTAGTGGTTAGAGTGTTGGACAAGTAAGGTTGGACCGAAAGGTTGCAAGTTCAAACCCCCGAGCTGACAAGGTACAAATCTGTTGTTCTGCCCCTGAACTGGTAGTTAACCCACTGTTCCTAGGACACAGATGAAAGTAAGAATTTGTTCTCAACTTCTTGGATATAGGGGCGCTATTTTAATTTTTGGATGAAAAACATTCCCGTTTTAAACAAGATATTTTGTCACGAAATGATGCTCGACTATGCATATAATTGACAGCTTTGGAAAGAAAACACTCTGACGTTTCCAAAACTGCAAAGATATTGTCTGTGAGTGCCACAGAACTGATGTTACAGAAAATACCCAGATAAAAATCTGCAAGTGCCGCATTTTTTAAAACCGCCTCATGCCAATGACTCCTTATATGGCTGTGAAGGAGCTAGGAGTTTAGCTTACATTTTCCACGTTTTCCCCAAGGTGTCTGCAGCATTGTGACGTATTTGTAGGCATATCATTGGAAGATTGACCATAAGAGACTACATCTACCAGGTGTTCTCTTGGTGTCCTCCGTCGCAATTATTGCGTAATCTCCAGCTGCAGTATTTTTCCGTTTGCTTCTAATAATAATAATATATAATATATGCCATTTAGCAGACGCTTTTATCCAAAGCGACTTACAGTCATGTGTGCATACATTCTACGTATGGGTGGTCCCGGGAATCGAACCCACTACCCTGGCGTTACAAGCACCATGCTCTACCAACTGAGCTACAGAAGGACCTTCTGATGAGAAGCCAACTGCCACCACTGATAGATTATCGAATAGATATGTGAAAAACACCTTGAGTATTGACTCTAAACAACGTTTGCCATGTTTCTGTCGATATTATGGAGCTAATTTGGAAAAAAGTTTGGCGTTGTAAGTGACTGCATTTTCCGGTCCGGTCCGGTTTTTCTTATCCAAAAGTGATGAACAAAACGGAGCTATTTTGTCTACAAAAATAATATTTTTGGAAAAAATGAAGATTTGCTATCTAACTAAGAGTCTCGTCATTGAAAACATCCGAAGTTCTTCAAAGGTAAATGATTTTATTTGAATGCTTTTCTGGTTTTTGTGAAAATGTTGCCTGCTGAATGCTAACGCTAAATGCTACGCTAGCTGTCAATAGCTATCAATACTGTTACACAAATGCTTGTTTTGCTATGGTT
>NW_026282171.1:55000-57500 GCF_023373465.1 Oncorhynchus keta | reverse complement strand
CCATATTCCAACGTCACAACAACATCAATATAATATAACCACATTCTGTCACAACAACATCAATATAATATAACCATATTCCAACATCACAACAACATCAATATAATATAACCACATTCTGTCACAACAACATCAATATAATATAACCACATTCTGTCACAACAACATCAATATAATATAACCATATTCCAACATCACAACAACATCAATATAATATAACCACATTCTGTCACAACAACATCAATATAATATAACCATATTCCAACGTCACAACAACATCAATATAATATAACCATATTCTGTCACAACAACATCAATATAATATAACCATATTCCATCACAACAACATCAATATAATATAACCATCAGTCAAAATCTCCCCTTCGTCTCCTCCCTCCGTCCATCTCTCCTTTCATCGCCTCATTCTTCCTTCCATCTCCTCCCTCCCTCCATCTACCCCTCCCTCCCTCCCTCCATCTCACTCTACGTTAGTAGTCTGTTCATTATGTGTGTGTTTATCATGGATTCAGGACAGTAGGGGTCGTGACTTGGAAATAATAAGACACAATTACTGTGAGTCATAGGCTAATAACACACACACACACACACACACACACACACACACATACACACACACACACACACACACACAACACACACACACACACACACACACACACACACACACACACACACACACACTTCCCATGCATTCCCTTTTAGACTCTTTCAGACTGTTTTTTCAGATCTTATTTTCTTTGTTGATTTGGTTATGGATCTCCCTCACTCTCCTCCTCCCCTAATATCCTCCTTCCTCCTCTACTCCTCCTAATATCCTCATCCTCCTCTCCTCCGCTCCTATCCTCCTCTCCTCCTTCACACCTCTCCTCCTTTAACCTCTCCTCCTCTCACTCCTCAATATAATCCTCTCCTCCTCTCCTCCTCTATCCTCTCCTCACTCCTCCTCTAATATAACCTCTTCCTCCTCAACATCTTCTCCTTCATCTGCCTCCTCCTCTCCTCCTCTTCTGTCACAACCTCCTCTACATGCTTCTCCTATAATATAACCATATTCTGTCCTCTACAACTCTCCTCCTATCCTCCTTCTCCTCTCAACTCTCAATATAATATAACCATATTCTGTCACTCCTCATCAATATAATATCCATATTCTGTCTCCTCTCCTCCTATAATGCTTCTCCTTCATCTGCCTCCTCCTCTATAATATAACCATATTCTGTCTCCTCTCAACTCCTATAATATAACCTCTCTGTCACTCGTCTCCATCAATATAATATAACCTATTCTCCTCTACTGCTTCTCCTTAATCTGCCTCCTCCCCTTCCTCCTCTCCTCCTCTTCTGCTTCTATATCTGCCTCCTCCTAACCCTTCTCTCCTCTCCTCTCCTCTCCTCAATATCCTCTCCTCTCCTCCTGTCCTCCTATAATATAACTCACTTTCTGTCATCTGCCTCCTCCTATAATATAACCATATTCTGTCCTCTATCAATATAATATTCATCTGCCTCCTCCCCTCCTCTCTCCTCCTCTCCTCTCCTCTCCTCTCCTCTAATATCTCCTCTATTCCTCCTCTCCTCAATATAATATAACCATCTGCCTCCTCCCCTCAAAATCTCCTCCTCTTCTGCTTCTCCTTCATCTGCCTCCTCCTCTCCTCCTCTCCTCCTCTACTGCTTCTCCTTCATCTGCCTCCTCCCCTCCTCCTCTACTGCTTCTCCTTCATCTGCCTCCTCCCTCTCCTCTCTACCTCCTCTCCTCTCCTCCCTCCCCTCTACTGCTTCTCCTTCATCTGCCTCCTCCCCTCCTCCTGTCCTCCTCTACTGCTTCTCCTTCATCTGCCTCCTCCCCTCCTCCTCTCCTCCCTCCCTCCTTCATCTGCCTCCTCCCCTCCTCCTCTACTGCTTCTCCTTCATCTGCCTCCTCCCCTCCTCCTCTTCATCTATGCTTCTCCTTATCTGGATTCAGGACAGTCCCCTCCTGACTTGGAAATAATAAGACACAATTCTCCTTCATCTGCCTCACCCCTCCTCCTCTCACTCACTCTACACTTCTCCTTCATCTGCACTCACTCACACACACACACACACACACACTACTGCTTCTCCTTCATCTGCCTCCTCCTCTCCTCCTGTCAGATCTCCTCTACTGCTTCTCCTTCATCTGCCTCCCTCCTCTCTCCTCCTCTACTGCTTCTCCTTCATCTGCCTCCTCCTCTCCTCCTCTCCTCCTCTACTGCTTCTCCTTCATCTGCCTCCTCCTCTCCTCCTGTCCTCCTCTACTGCTTCTCCTTCATCTGCCTCCTCCTCTCCTCCTCTCCTCCTCTCCTCCTCTACTGCTTCTCCTTCATCTGCCTCCTCCTCTCCTCCTCTCCTTCTCTCCTTCTCTACTGCTTCTCCTTCTCTGCTCCTCTCCTCCTCTCCTCCTCTACTGCTTCTCCTTCATCTGCCTCCTCCTCCTCTCCTCCTCTCCTCCTCTACTG
>NW_026282171.1:40000-50000 GCF_023373465.1 Oncorhynchus keta | reverse complement strand
CTACATTAGACCAGAGCCCTATTCCCTATGTAGTGCACTACATTAGACCAGAGCCCTATTCCCTATGTAGTGCACTACATTAGACCAGAGCCCTATTCCCTATGTAGTGCACTACATTAGACCAGAGCCCTATTCCTATATAGTGCACTACATTAGACCAGAGCCCTATTCCCTATATAGTGCACTACATTAGACCAGAGCCCTATTCCCTATATAGTGCACTACATTAGACCAGAGCCCTATTCCCTATGTAGTGCACTACATTAGACCAGAGCCCTATTCCCTATATAGTGCACTACATTAGACCAGAGCCCTATTCCCTATATAGTGCACTACATTAGACCAGAGCCCTATTCCCTATGTAGTGCACTACATTAGACCAGAGCCCTATTCCCTATGTAGTGCACTACATTAGACCAGAGCCCTATTCCCTATATAGTGCACTACATTAGACCAGAGCCCTATTCCCGATATAGTGCACTACATTAGACCAGAGCCCTATTACCGCTATAGTGCACTACATTAGACCAGAGCCCTATTCCCTATATAGTGTACTACATTAGACCAGAGCCCTATTACCGATATAGTGCACTACATTAGACCAGAGCCCTATTACCGCTATAGTGCACTACATTAGACCAGAGCCCTATTACCTCTATAGTGCACTACATTAGACCAGAGCCCTATTACCGCTATAGTGCACTACATTAGACCAGAGCCCTATTACCGCTATAGTGCACTACATTAGACCAGAGCCCTATTCCCTATATAGTGCACTACATTAGACCAGAGCCCTATTCCCTATATAGTGCACTACATTAGACCAGAGCCCTATTACCGCTATAGTGCACTACATTAGACCAGAGCCCTATTACCGCTATAGTGCACTACATTAGACCAGAGCCCTATTACCGCTATAGTGCACTACATTAGACCAGAGCCCTATTCCCTATGTAGTGCACTACATTAGACCAGAGCCCTATTCCCTATATAGTGCACTACATTAGACCAGAGCCCTATTCCCTATGTAGTGCACTACTATAGACCAGAGCCCTATTCCCTATGTAGTGCACTACTTTGGGCTCTGGTCATAAAGTAGAACAACATATTCAAGTTCTGTGTCTCTTTCTTTTCTCCACAACCCCAGACTGTTTCCATCTTCACTCAGAATGTATTTTCCTCAAATATATTGACACACCAACTGTCCCAGATACAGGTTCTCTCTCTCTCTCTCTCTCTCTCTCTCTCTCTCTCTCTCTCTCTCTCTCTCTCTCTCTCTCTCTCTCTCTCTCTCTCTCTCTCTCTCTCTCTCTCTCTCTCTATATATATATATATATATATATATATATATATATCCATCAGTCCTCCTCCTCTCTCTAGAGATATAGTCCATCAGCCCTCCTTCTCCTCCTCCTCTCTCTAGAGATATAGTCCATCAGCCCTCCTTCTCCTCCTCCTCTCTCTCTAGAGATATAGTCCATCAGTCCTCCTTCTCCTCCTCTCTCTATAGAGATATAGTCCATCAGTCCTCCTTCTCCTCCTCTCTCTATAGAGATATAGTCCACCAGTCCTCCTTCTCCTCCTCCTCTCTCTCTAGAGATATAGTCCATCAGCCCTCCTCCTCCTCTCTCTAGAGATATAGTCCATCAGCCCTCCTCCTCCTCTCTCTAGAGATATAGTCCATCAGCCCTCCTTCTCCTCCTCCTCTCTCTCTAGAGATATAGTCCATCAGCCCTCCTTCTCCTCCTCCTCTCTCTCTAGAGATATAGTCCATCAGTCCTCCTTCTCCTCCTCTCTATAGAGATATAGTCCATCAGCCCTCCTTCTCCTCCTCTCTCTATAGAGATAAAGTCCATCAGTCCTCCTTCTCCTCCTCTCTCTATAGAGATATAGTCCATCAGTCCTCCTTCTCCTCCTCTCTCTCTAAAGATATAGTCCATCAGTCCTCCTTCTCCTCCTCTCTCTCTAAAGATATAGTCCATCAGCCCTCCTTCTCCTCCTCCTCTCTCTCTAGAGATATAGTCCATCAGCCCTCCTTCTCCTCCTCCTCTCTCTCCAGAGATAAAGTCCACCAGTCCTCCTTCTCCTCCTCTCTCTAGAGAGAGATCAGTCAGTCTCTCTCCTTCCCTCCTCCCCTCCTCTCCTCCTCTATCCTTGGCTCTGTATAGAGATCATTCAGTCTCTCTCCTTCCCTCCTCCCCTCCTCTCCTCCTCTATCCTTGGCTCTGTATAGAGATCAGTCAGTCTCTCTCCTTCCCTCCTCCCCTCCTCTCCTCCTCTATCCTTGGCTCTGTATAGAGATCAGTCAGTCTCTCTCCTTCCCTCCTCCCCTCCTCTCCTCCTCTATCCTTGGCTCTGTATAGAGATCAGTCAGTCTCTCTCCTTTCCCTCCTCCCCTCCTCTCCTCCTCTATCCTTGGCTCTGTATAGAGATCAGTCAGTCTCTCTCCTTCCCTCCTCCCCTCCTCTCCTCCTCTATCCTTGGCTCTGTATAGAGATCAGTCAGTCTCTCCTTTCCCTCCTCCCCTCCTCTCCTCCTCTATCCTTGGCTCTGTATAGAGATCAGTCAGTCTCTCTCCTTCCCTCCTCCCCTCCTCTCCTCCTCTATCCTTGGCTCTGTATAGAGATCAGTCAGTCTCTCTCCTTCCCTCCTCCCCTCCTCTCCTCCTCTATCCTTGGCTCTGTATAGAGATCAGTCAGTCTCTCTCCTTTCCCTCCTCCCCTCCTCTCCTCCTCTATCCTTGGCTCTGTATAGAGATCAGTCAGTCTCTCTCCTTTCCCTCCTCCCCTCCTCTCCTCCTCTATCCTTGGCTCTGTATAGAGATCAGTCAGTCTCTCTCCTTTCCCTCCTCCCCCTCTCCTCCTCTATCCTTGGCTCTGTATAGAGATCAGTCAGTCTCTCCCCTTCCCTCCTCCCTCCTCCTCCTATCCTTGGCTCTGTATAGAGATCAGTCAGTCTCCCTCCTCCTCCCTCCTCTCCTCCTATCCTTGGCTCTGTATAGAGATCAGTCAGTCTCTCCCCTCCTCTCCTCCTCTATCCTTGGCTCTGTATAGAGATCAGTCAGTCTCTCCCCTCCTCTCCTCCTCTATCCTTGGCTCTGTATAGAGATCAGTCAGTCTCCCTCCTCCCCTCCTCTCCTCCTCTATCCTTGGCTCTGTATAGAGATCAGTCAGTCTCTCTCCTTCCCTCCTCCCCTCCTCTCCTCCTCTATCCTTGGCTCTGTATAGAGATCAGTCAGTCTCTCTCCTCCCCTCCTCTCCTCCTCTATCCTTGGCTCTGTATAGAGATCAGTCAGTCTCTCCCCTCCTCTCCTCCTCTATCCTTGGCTCTGTATAGAGATCAGTCAGTCTCTCTCCTTCCCTCCTCCCCTCCTCCTCCTCTATCCTTGGCTCTGTATAGAGATCAGTCAGTCTCTCCTCCTCCTCCCCTCCTCCTCCTCTATCCTTGGCTCTGTATAGAGATCAGTCAGTCTCTCCCCTCCTCTCCTCCTCTATCCTTGGCTCTGTATAGAGATCAGTCAGTCTCCCTCCTCCCCTCCTCTCCTCCTCTATCCTTGGCTCTGTATAGAGATCAGTCAGTCTCTCCCCTCCTCTCCTCCTCTATCCTTGGCTCTGTATAGAGATCAGTCAGTCTCTCTCCTCCCCTCCTCTCCTCCTCTATCCTTGGCTCTGTATAGAGATCAGTCAGTCTCTCTCCTTTCCCTCCTCCCCTCCTCTCCTCCTCTATCCTTGGCTCTGTATAGAGATCAGTCAGTCTCTCTCCTTCCCTCCTCCTCCTCTCCTCCTCTATCCTTGGCTCTGTATAGAGATCAGTCAGTCTCTCTCCTTTCCCCCCCCTCCTCTCCTCCTCTATCCTTGGCTCTGTATAGAGATCAGTCAGTCTCTCTCCTCCCCTCCTCTCCTCCTCTATCCTTGGCTCTGTATAGAGATCAGTCAGTCTCTCTCCTCCCCTCCTCTCCTCCTCTATCCTTGGCTCTGTATAGAGATCAGTCAGTCTCTCCCCTCCTCTCCTCCTCTATCCTTGGCTCTGTATAGAGATCAGTCTCTCTCCTCCCCTCCTCTCCTCCTCTATCCTTGGCTCTGTATAGAGATCAGTCAGTCTCTCTCCTTTCCCTCCTCCCCTCCTCTCCTCCTCTATCCTTGGCTCTGTATAGAGATCAGTCTCTCTCCTCCCCTCCTCTCCTCCTCTATCCTTGGCTCTGTATAGAGATCAGTCAGTCTCTCTCCTTTCCCTCCTCCCCTCCTCTCCTCCTCTATCCTTGGCTCTGTATAGAGATCAGTCAGTCTCTCTCCTCCCCTCCCCTCCTCTCCTCCTCTATCCTTGGCTCTGTATAGAGATCAGTCAGTCTCTCTCCTTTCCCTCCTCCCCTCCTCTCCTCCTCTATCCTTGGCTCTGTATAGAGATCAGTCTCTCTCCTCCCCTCCTCTCCTCCTCTATCCTTGGCTCTGTATAGAGATCAGTCAGTCTCTCTCCTTTCCCTCCTCCCCTCCTCTCCTCCTCTATCCTTGGCTCTGTATAACATGAAACAGGGTCACGTTATAGATGACCTGATGTCCATTGTTCCATGTGTAGAGGGCCCTCTCTCTGGGGTTGTAGTCCATCATGGAGATGTGAGAGTACTGGTTGTGGAAGGGGATGTCTGTGTACTCATAGCTGGAGGAGTTGGTGTGGTAAGCAAAGTGGACCTTCGCTCCGGCCAGATGAGAGTTGGTGACGTACAGGGTACCACAGATCATGAAGGTCTCCCTGCACTGCGTTTAGGAAACCCTGTGTCCCAACTCTGGAGAATGTCGAGAGAACGAGGATCCAACCGACTGACCTGGAGAGAGGGAGGGAGGGAGGGAGGGGGGAGAGGGAGGGAGGGAGGGAGGGAGGGAGGGGAAGGGAGGAAGGGGGAGGGAGGGAACGACAGGGGGAGGGAGGGAGGGAGGGAGGGAGGGAGGGAGGGAAGGACGGGGTGAGGGAGGGAGGGGGGAGGGAGGGAGGGAATGACGGGGTGAGGGAGGGAGGGAAGGACGGGGTGAGGGAGGGAGGGAGGGGAGGGAGGGAGGGTCGGAGGAAGGAAGGAAGGAAGGAAGGAAGGAAGGAAGGGAGGGAGGGAAACGACGACGGGGGGAGGGAGGGAGGGGGAGGGAGGGAGGGAGGGAGGGAGGGAGGGAGGGAGGGAGGGAGGGAGGGAGGAAGGAAGGAAGGAAGGAAGGAAGGAAGGGAGGGAGGGAGGGAGGGAGGGATGGAGGGAACGAGGGGGTGATGGGGGAGAGAGGAAGGGAGGGAGGGAACGAGGGGGTGAGGGAGGGAGGGAGATAAAGGAGAGAGAGATGTGACCTTCGACACACACACATCCTCCCTACCAGTATGTTAGAGATGTAGACTACCTACCAGTATGATAGAGATGTAGACTACCTACCAGTATGTTAGAGATGTAGACTACCTACCAGTATGTTAGAGATGTAGACTACCTACCAGTATGTTAGAGATGTAGACTACCTACCAGTATGTTAGAGATGTAGACTACCTACCAGTATGTTAGAGATGTAGACTACCTACCAGTATGTTAGAGATGTAGACTACCTTCCAGTATGTTAGAGGTGTAGACTACCTACCAGTATGTTAGAGGTGTAGTCTCCCTACCAGTATGTTAGAGATGTAGACTACCTACCAGTATGTTAGAGGTGTAGACTACCTACCAGTATGTTAGAGGTGTAGACAACCTACTAGTATGTTAGAGATGTAGACTAGCTACCAGTATATTAGAGATGTAGACTACCTACCAGTATGTTAGAAGTGTAGACTACCTCACAGTATGTTAGAGGTGTAGACTACCTATCAGTATGTTAGAGATGTAGACTACCTACCAGTATGATAGAGGTGTAGACTACCTACCAGTATGTTAGAGATGTAGACTACCTTCCAGTATGTTAGAGGTGTAGTCTCCCTACCAGTATGTTAGAGATGTAGACTACCTACCAGTATGTTAGAGATGTAGACTACCTACCAGTATGTTAGAGGTGTAGACTACCTACCAGTATGTTAGAGATGTAGACTACCTACCAGTATGTTAGAGATGTAGACTACCTTCCAGTATGTTAGAGGTGTAGACTACCTACCAGTATGTTAGAGGTGTAGTCTCCCTACCAGTATGTTAGAGATGCAGACTACCTACCAGTATGTTAGAGGTGTAGACTACCTACCAGTATGTTAGAGGTGTAGACTACCTATCAGTATGTTAGAGATGTAGACTACCTACCAGTATGTTAGAGGTGTAGACTACCTACCAGTATGTTAGAGATGTAGACTACCTTCCAGTATGTTAGAGATGTAGACTACCTACCAGTATGTTAGAGGTGTAGACTACCTACCAGTATGTTAGAGATGTAGACTACCTTCCAGTATGTTAGAGGTGTAGACTACCTACCAGTATGTTAGAGGTTTAGTCTCCCTACCAGTATGTTAGAGATGTAGACTACCTACCAGTATGTTAGAGGTGTAGACTACCTACCAGTATGTTAGAGGTGTAGACAACCTACTAGTATGTTAGAGATGTAGACTAGCTACCAGTATATTAGAGATGTAGACTACCTACCAGTATGTTAGAAGTGTAGACTACCTCACAGTATGTTAGAGGTGTAGACTACCTATCAGTATATTAGAGATGTAGACTACCTACCAGTATGTTAGAAGTGTAGACTACCACACAGTATGTTAGAGGTGTAGACTACCTATCAGTATGTTAGAGATGTAGACTACCTACCAGTATGATAGAGGTGTAGACTACCTACCAGTATGTTAGAGATGTAGACTACCTTCCAGTATGTTAGAGGTGTAGTCTCCCTACCAGTATGATAGAGATGTAGACTACCTACCAGTATGTTAGAAGTGTAGACTACCTCACAGTATGTTAGAGGTGTAGACTACCTATCAGTATGTTAGAGATGTAGACTACCTACCAGTATGTTAGAGATGTAGACTACCTACCAGTATGTTAGAGGTGTAGACTACCTACCAGTATGTTAGAGGTGTAGACTACCTACCAGTATGTTCCCAGCGTTAGGTATGGAGGTGTAGACTGCCCAGAAGCCGGTCTCATCAGCCATCAGGTCTATGTCAGAAGACCCCCCCCAGCTGTAGGGGAAGGTGTTGTTGTAACCAGCTCCACTCAGACTCCTCTGGAGCACCACGTTACGGGATCGGAAGTGGTACTGCACCTACAGGGGGTCAGAGAGAGGACAGGGGGTCAGAGAGAGGACAGGGGGTCAGAGAGAGGACAGGGGGATAGAGAGAGGACATGGAGTCAGAGAGAGGACATGGAGTCAGAGAGAGGACAGGGGGACAGAGAGAGGACAGGGGGACAGGGAGAGAGGACAGGGGGTCAGAGAGAGGGCAGGGGGACAGAGAGAGAGGACATGGAGACAGAGAGAGGACAGAGGGTCAGAGAAAGGACAGGAGGACAGAGAGAGGACATGGAGACAGAGAGAGGACAGGGGATCAGAGAGAGGACAGGGGGACAGAGAGAGAGGACATGGAGACAGAGAGAGGACAGGGTGTCAGAGAGAAGACAGGGGATCAGAGAGAGGACAGGGGGTCAGAGAGAGGACAGGGGGTCAGAGAGAGAGGACATGGAGACAGAGAGAGGACAGGGGATCAGAGAGAGGACAGGGGGACAGAGAGAGGACATGGAGACAGAGAGAGGACAGGGGGTCAGAGAGAGGACAGGGGGACAGAGAGAGGACATGGAGACAGAGAGAGGACAGGGGTCAGAGAGAGGACAGGAGACAGAGAGCAGACAGGGGGTCAGAGAGAGGACAGGGGGACAGAGAGAGAGACATGGAGACAGAGAGAGGACAGGGGATCAGAGAGAGGACAGGGGGTCAGAGAGAGGACAGGGGGTCAGAGAGAGAGGACGGGGAGACAGAGAGAGGAGAGGGGGTCAGAGAGAGGACAGGGGTCAGAGAGAGGACAGGGGGTCAGAGAGAGGACAGGGGGTCAGAGAGAGGACAGGGGGTCAGAGAGTGAGGACAGGGGGACAGAGACAGGACAGGGGGACAGGGGGAGGACAGGGGGACAGAGAGAGAGGACAGGGGGATGGAGAGAGGACAGGGGGTCAGAGAGAGGACAGGGGGTCAGAGAGAGAGGACATGGAGACAGAGAGAGGACAGGGGATCAGAGAGAGGACAGGGGGACAGAGAGAGGACATGGAGACAGAGAGAGGACAGGGGGTCAGAGAGAGGACAGGGGGACAGAGAGAGGACATGGAGACAGAGAGAGGACAGGGGGTCAGAGAGAGGACAGGGAGACAGAGAGCAGACAGGGGGTCAGAGAGAGGACAGGGGGACAGAGAGAGAGGACATGGAGACAGAGAGAGGACAGGGGATCAGAGAGAGGACAGGGGGTCAGAGAGAGGACAGGGGGTCAGAGAGAGAGGACGGGGAGACAGAGAGAGGAGAGGGGGTCAGAGAGAGGACAGGGGGTCAGAGAGAGGACAGGGGGTCAGAGAGAGGACAGGGGGTCAGAGAGAGGACAGGGGGTCAGAGAGTGAGGACAGGGGGACAGAGAGAGGACAGGGGGACAGAGGGAGGACAGGGGGACAGAGAGAGAGGACAGGGGGATGGAGAGAGGACAGGGGGACAGAGAGAGGACATGGAGACAGAGAGAGGACAGGGGGACGGAGAGAGGATATGGAGACAGAGAGAGGACAGGGGGACAGAGAGAGAGGACAGGGGGATGGAGAGAGGACAGGGGGACGGAGAGAGGACAGGGGGTCAGAGAGAGGACAGGGGGACAGAGAGAGGACAGGGGGACAGAGAGAGGACAGGGGTCAGAGAGAGGACATGGAGACAGAGAGAGGACAGGGGGCAGAGAGAGGACATGGGAATGGAGAGAGGACAGGGGGTCAGAGAGAGGACAGGGGGTCAGAGAGAGGACAGGGGGTCAGAGAGTGAGGACAGGGGACAGAGAGAGGACAGGGGGACAGACGGAGGACAGGGGGACAGAGAGAGAGGACAGGGGATGGAGAGAGGACAGGGGACAGAGAGAGGACATGGAGACGGAGAGAGGATATGGAGACAGAGAGAGGACAGGGACACAGAGAGAGAGGACAGGGGGATGGAGAGAGGACAGGGGGACGGAGAGAGGACAGGGGGTCAGAGAGAGGACAGGGGGACAGAGAGAGGACAGGGGGATAGAGAGAGAGGACAGGGGGATGGAGAGAGGACAGGGGGTCAGAGAGAGGACATGGAGACAGAGAGAGGACAGGGGGACAGAGAGAGGACAGGGGGGCAGAGAGAGGACATGGGAATGGAGAGAGGACAGGGGGTCAGAGAGAGGACAGGGGGTCAGAGAGAGAGGACAGGGGGACGGAGAGAGGACAGGGGGACAGAGAGAGAGGACAGGGGGATGGAGAGAGGAAATGGGGACAGAGAGTGAGGACAAGAGGACAGAGAGAGGGGAGAGGGGGACTCAGAGAGAGGGGAGCCAGGGGGACTCAGAGAGAGGGGAGGCAGGGGGACTCAGAGAGAGGGGAGGCAGGGGGACACAGAGAGAGGGGAGGCAGGGGGACACAGAGAGAGGGGAGGAAGGGGGACACAGAGAGAGTGGAGGCAGGGGGACACAGAGAGAGGGGAGGCAGGGGGACACAGAGAGAGGGGAGGCAGGGGGACACAGAGAGAGCGGAGGCAGGGGGACACAGAGAGAGGGGAGGAAGGGGGACACAGAGAGAGGGGAGGCAGGGGGACACAGAGAGAGGGGAGGCAGGGGGACACAGAGAGGGGGAAACAGGGAAAACCGTGGGACACAGAGAGATTGGAAACAAGGACCACAGAAAGAGGGGATACCGGGAGACACAGAGAGAGGGGAAACAAGGACCACAGAGACAGGGGAAACAGGGGGACATACACACTGACCCCTGTTCTGTGTCCCTGTCTCCCCTGTCTCCTCGACTCCTGTCACCCCTAAAGCTCTGTCCCCCTGTCCTACACCTAACGCCGGTCTGTGTGTGTGTGTG
>NW_026282171.1:0-37500 GCF_023373465.1 Oncorhynchus keta | reverse complement strand
ATATGGGGAGAGATGTGGAGGGTATATGAGGAGAGATGTGGAGGGTATATGGGGAGAGATGTGGAGGGTATATGAGGAGAGATGTGGAGGGTATATGGGGAGAGATGTGGAGGGTATATGGGGAGAGATGTGGAGGGTATATGGGGAGAGATGTGGAGGGTATATGGGGAGAGATGTGGAGGGTATATGGGGAGAGATGAGGAGGGTATATGGGGAGAGATGTGGAGGGTATATGGGGAGAGATGTGGAGGGTATATGGGGAGAGATGTGGAGGGTATATGGGGAGAGATGTGGAGGGTATATGAGGAAGGGGGACAGTAAGAAGAGATGTGGAGGGTATATGGGGAGAGATGTGGAGGGTATATGGGGAGAGATGTGGAGGGTATATGGGGAGAGATGTGGAGGGTATATGAGGAAGGGGGACAGTAAGAAGAGATGTGGAGGGTATATGGGGAGAGATGTGGAGGGTATATGGGGAGAGATGTGGAGGGTATATGGGGAGAGATGTGGAGGGTATATGAGGAAGGGGGACAGTAAGAAGAGATGTGGAGGGTATATGAGGAGAGATGTGGAGGGTATATGGGGAGAGATGCGGAGGGTATATGAGGAGAGATGTGGAGGGTATATGAGGAGAGATGTGGAGGGTATATGGGGAGAGATGTGGAGGGTATATGGGGAGAGATGTGGAGGGTATATGAGGAGAGATGTGGAGGGTATATGGGGAGAGATGTGGAGGGTATATGGGGAGAGATGTGGAGGGTATATGAGGAGAGATGTGGAGGGTATATGGGGAGAGATGTGGAGGGTATATGAGGAGAGATGTGGAGGGTATATGGGGAGAGATGTGGAGGGTATATGAGGAGAGATGTGGAGGGTATATGGGGAGAGATGTGGAGGGTATATGGGGAGAGATGTGGAGGGTATATGAGGAGAGATGTGGAGGGTATATGAGGAGAGATGTGGAGGGTATATGGGGAGAGATGTGGAGGGTATATGGGGAGAGATGTGGAGGGTATATGGGGAGAGATGTGGAGGGTATATGGGGAGAGATGTGGAGGGTATTTGGGGAGAGATGTGGAGGGTATTTGAGGAGAGATGTGGAGGGTATATGAGGAGAGATGTGGAGGGTATATGGGGAGAGATGTGGAGGGTATATGGGGAGAGATGTGGAGGGTATATGGGGAGAGATGTGGAGGGTATATGGGGAGAGATGTGGAGGGTATATGGGGAGAGATGTGGAGGGTATATGAGGAGAGATGTGGAGGGTATATGGGGAGAGATGTGGAGGGTATATGAGGAGAGATGTGGAGGGTATATGGGGAGAGATGTGGAGGGTATATGGGGAGAGATGTGGAGGGTATATGAGGAGAGATGTGGAGGGTATATGAGGAGAGATGTGGAGGGTATATGGGGAGAGATGTGGAGGGTATATGGGGAGAGATGTGGAGGGTATATGGGGAGAGATGTGGAGGGTATATGGGGAGAGATGTGGAGGGTATATGGGGAGAGATGTGGAGGGTATATGAGGAGAGATGTGGAGGGTATATGGGGAGAGATATGGAGGGTATATGAGGAGAGATGTGGAGGGTATATGGGGAGAGATGTGGAGGGTATATGGGGAGAGATGTGGAGGGTATATGGGGAGAGATGTGGAGGGTATATGGGGAGAGATGTGGAGGGTATATGGGGAGAGATGTGGAGGGTATATGAGGAGAGATGTGGAGGGTATATGGGGAGAGATGTGGAGGGTATATGGGGAGAGATATGGAGGGTATATGGGGAGAGATGTGGAGGGTATATGAGGATAGATGTGGAGGGTATTTGTGGTTGGAAAAAGGAGTAGAGAGGAAATGGAAGGAGAAACCAAGAGATGAATCCACAGACAGAAAGACAGAGAGAGAAGAGGAAACAAGAAGAACAGTATGTAGGAGCAGAAGAACAATTAAAAGAGACATGAATGAGGTTTAATTACCTAAAGTTGACAAGGAGAAAGATGAAAGGAGTGTTAGAAAGGGAGGGAACAAGAGGAGGGGGGGAGAGAGAGAGAGAGAGAGAGAGAGAGAGAGAGAGAGAGAGAGAGAGGGATGAGGAGTTAGGAGGAGCTGAGAGAGGGATGAGAAGAGAGGGATGAGGAGAGAGGGATGAGGAGAGAGAATGATGAGCAGAGAGGGATGAGGAGAGAGAAGGATGAGAAGAGAGAGGGATGAGAAGAGAGGGATGAGGAGAGAGAATGATGAGCAGAGAGGGATGAGGAGAGAGAAGGATGAGAAGAGAGAGAGCGATGAGAAGAGAGGGACGAGGAGAGAGAAGGATGAGAAGAGAGAGGGATGAGAGGAGAGAGGGATGAGAAGAGATAAGGATGAGAAGAGAGGGATGAGGAGAGAGAAGGATGAGAAGAGAGTGATGAGGAGAGAGAAGGATGAGAAGAGATAAGGATGAGAAGAGAGGGATGAGGAGAGAGGATGAGAAGATGATGAGGAGAGAGAAGTGAGAAGAGAGAGGGAGGAGAAGAGAGAGGGATGAGGAGAGAGAAGTATGAGAAGAGAGAGGGAGGAGAAGAGAGGGATGAAAATGAGAGGGATGAGAAGAGATAAGGATGAGAAGATAGAGGGATGAGAAGAGAGAGGGATGAGAAGAGAGAGGGATGAGTTTCATGGTGTGTTTGGAGAAGGATAGACGAGTGTGAGCCCAGCTAACCGGGAACATTCCCAGAACATGAGTTAAGATTCCCCTCTCAGTTCTAAGATTCCCCTCTCAGTTCTAAGATTCCCCTCTCAGTTCTAAGATTCCCCTCTCAGTTCTAAGATTCCCCACTAGGTTCTAGATAGGGTGTTATCTAAGGATTATAACATCACGAAAACATTAAAATATTTTTTTTGATATCAACATTTAAAAAATTATGTATTAATACGAAATGTTCTCCTGACGTTCACTAAAATGTTGTGCACAACATCTGTAAAAACCACCGCAGAACATTCCTCAAACGTTCTCGTTTGGTTTCCAGGTAATGTAATAACACAGTGTACCAGTAATGTTTTCACTGAAAACCAAAATTGGTTCTGTGCAAGTTCTCGGAACATTCGTTAGGTTGCAGCAAAAGTTCACATAACACAAAAACTCTTCCTACGACCTTCTCCTCCCTGTGGGCATTCTCTCCTCTGTCTCTCTTTTATCTCCTCCCTCGCTCAACCTTTCAGCCCCTCCCTCGCTCTCCTTTCCAGCCCTCCCTCGCTCTCCTTTCCAGCCATACTTCGCTCTCCTTTCACCCCTCACTCGCTCTCCTTTCACCCCTCACTCGCTCTCCTTTTACCCCTCACTCGCTCTCCTTTCACCCCTCACTCGCTCTCCTTTTACCCCTCACTCGCTCTCCTTTCACCCCTCACTCGCTCTCCTTTCACCCCTCAGTCGCTCTCCTTTCACCCCTCACTCGCTCTCCTTTCACCCCTCACTCTCTCTCCTTTCACCCCTCACTCGCTCTCCTTTTACCCCTCACTCGCTCTCCTTTTACCCCTCACTCGCTCTCCTTTCACCCCTCACTCGCTCTCCTTTTACCCCTCACTCGCTCTCCTTTCATGCCCTTCCTCGCTCTCCTTTCACCCCTCACTCGCTCTCCTTTCACCCCTCACTCGCTCTCCTTTCACCCCTCACTCGCTCTCCTTTCACCCCTCACTCGCTCTCCTTTCACCCCTCACTCGCTCTCCTTTCACCCCTCACTCGCTCTCCTTTTACCCCTCACTCGCTCTCCTTTTACCCCTCACTCGCTCTCCTTTCATGCCCTTCCTCGCTCTCCTTTCCTGCCCTTCCTCGTTCTCTTCCTTCGTTCTCTTTTACTCCTCCCTCGCTCTCCATTTAACCCCTCCCTCACTCTCCTTTCCTGCCATCCCCCACTCTCCTTTCATTCCATCCCTTGCTCTCCTTTTAGCCCCTCCCTCATTCTCCTTTCATCTCCTCCCTCGCTCTCCTTTCATCTACTCCCTCACTCTCCTTTCATGCCATCCCTTGCTCTCCTTTCATCTCCTCCCTCATTCTCCTTTCATGCCATCCCTCACTCAGTCTCTTCCTCCTTGCCTATCTTCTTTTTGATCTCTCTCACACTCTGCACATCCCCTGTCCTATCTTTCCCTGGTCTCTCCTCCCCTGTCCTCTCCTCCCCTGTTCCCTCTTCCCCTGTCCTCTCCTCCCCTGTTCTCTCCTCCACTGTCCTCTCCTCCCCTGTTCCCTCTTCCCCTGTTCTCTCCTCCCCTGGTCTCTCCTCCCCTGGTCTCTCCTCCCCTGTTCCCTCCTCCCCTGTTCCCTCCTCCCCTGGTCTCTCCTCCCCTGTTCTCTCCTCCCCTGGTCTCTCCTCCCCTGTTCTCTCCTCCCCTGTTCTCTCCTCCCCTGGTCTCTCCTCCCCTGTTCTCTTCTCCCCTGTTCTCTTCTCCCCTGGTCTCTCCTCCCCTGGTCTCCCCTCCCCTGTTCTCTCCTCCCCTGTTCTCTCCTCCCCTGGTCTCTCCTCCCCTGTTCTCTCCTCCCCTGTTCTCTCCTCCCCTGTTCTCTCCTCCCCTGGTCTCTCCTCCCCTGTTCTCTCCTCCCCTGTTCTCTCCTCCCCTGTTTTCTCCTCCCCTGTTCTCTCCTCCCCTGTTCTCTCCTCCCCTGGTCTCTCCTCCCCTGTTCTCTCCTCCCCTGTTCTCTCCTCCCCTGGTCTCTCCTCCCCTGTTCTCTCCTCCCCTGTTCTCTCCTCCCCTGGTCTCTCCTCCCCTGTTCTCTCCTCCCCTGGTATCTCCTCCCCTGTTCTCTCCTCCCCTGTTCTCTCCTCCCCTGTCCTCTCCTCCCCTGGTCTCTCCTCCCCTGTTCTCTCCTCCCCTGGTCTCTCCTCCCCTGTTCTCTCCTCCCCTGTTCTCTCCTCCCCTGGTCTCTCCTCCCCTGTTCTCTCCTCCCCCTCTCTCCCTGTTGAGGTGTGTGTAATTGATATATCCTGAGTGGGTTTACGTGTAAGGACTCCGTGTTTCATAATGCCTCATTAATCAATAGCAGGAAGGCCTCACAGTCCCAATTACCTACTGAAACACACACACAGGCTGAAGACACATTCACGAATGCCAAGCCGGGGTGCTGCAATGTGACTGTCGTCATGGAGACCGAGGGGAAATGACAGTGACATGGAGGTGTGTGTGTCTCTCTGTGTGTGTGTGTGTTGTTTAGTCAGGGATTCATGCTGAGACAGTTCTCTTTCCCAGATGAGCCCTGCATTAACACATCACTAAACCACAGATACACTGTATATATCTATAAACACACTACACTATACATATCTATAAACACACTACACTATACATATCTATAAACACATCATTACAATATACATATCTATAAACACACTACACTATACATATCTATAAACACACTACACTATACATATCTATAAACACACTACACTATACATATCTATAAACACATCATTACACTATACATATCTATAAACACACTACACTATACATATATATAAACACACTACACTATACATATCTATAAACACACTACACTATACATATCTATAAACACACTACACTATACATATCTATAAACACATCATTACACTATACATATCTATTAACACACTACACTATACATATCTATAAACACACTACACTATACATATCTATAAACACACTACGCTATACATATCTATAAACACACTACACTATACATATCTATAAACACACTACACTATACATATCTATAAACACATCATTACACTATACATATCTATAAACACACTACACTATACATATCTATAAACACACTACACTATACATATCTATAAACACACTACACTATACATATCTATAAACACACTACACTATACATATCTATAAACACATCACTACACTATACATATCTATAAACACACTACACTATACATATCTATAAACACACTACACTATACATATCTATAAACACACTACACTATACATATCTATAAACACACTACACTATACATATCTATAAACACATCACTACACTATACATATCTATAAACACATTAATTACACAATACATATCTATAAAAACACTGCACTATACATATCTATAAACACATCACTACACTATACATATCTATAAACACATCACTACACTATACATATCTATAAACACACTACACTATACATATCTATAAACACACTACACTATACATATCTATAAACACATCATTACACTATACATATCTATAAACACACTACACAATACATATCTATAAACACATCATTACACTATACATATCTATAAACACACTACACTATACATATCTATAAACACACTACACTATACATATCTATAAACACACTACACTATACATATCTATAAACACACTACACATATCTATAAACACACTACACTATACATATCTATAAACACACTACACTATACATATCTATAAACACATCATTACACTATACATATCTATAAACACACTACACTATACATATCTATAAACACATCACTACACTATACATATCTATAAACACATTAATTACACAATACATATCTATAAACACACTACACTATACATATGTATAAACACACTACACACTACACTATACATCTCTATAAACACATCATTACACTATACATATCTATAAACACACTACACAATACATATCTATAAACACATCATTACACAATACATATCTATAAACACACTACACTATACATATCTATAAACACACTACACTATACATATCTATAAACACATCACTACACTATACATATCTATAAACACATCACTACACTATACATATCTATAAACACATCACTACACTATACATCTCTATAAACACACTACACTATACATATCTATAAACACACTACACTGTACATATCTATAAACACACTACACTATACATATCTATAAACACATCACTACACTATACATATCTATAAACACACTACACTATACATATCTATAAACACACTACACTATACATATCTATAAACACACTACACTATACATATCTATAAACACACTACACTATACATATCTATAAAAACACTACACTATACATATCTATAAACACACTACACTATACATATCTATAAACACACTACACTATACATATCTATAAACACATCATTACACTATACATATCTATAAACACACTACACTATACATATCTATAAACACACTACACTATACATATCTATAAACACACTACACTATACATATCTATAAACACATCACTACACTATACATATCTATAAACACACTACACTATACATATCTATAAACACATCATTACACTATACATATCTATAAACACACTACACAATACATATCTATAAACACATCACTACACTATACATATCTATAAACACATCACTACACTATACATATCTATACACACACTACACTATACATATCTATAAACACACTACACTATACATATCTATAAACACACTACACTATACATATCTATAAACACACTACACTATACATATCTATAAACACACTACACTATACATATCTATAAAAACACTACACTATACATATCTATAAAAACACTACACTATACATATCTATAAACACACTACACTATACATATCTATAAACACACTACACTATACATATCTATAAACACATCACTATACTATACATATCTATAAACACACTACACTATACATATCTATAAACACACTAAACTATACATATCTATAAAAACACTACACTATACATATCTATAAAAACACTACACTATACATATCTATAAAAACACTACACTATACATATCTATAAACACACTACACTATACATATCTATAAACACACTACGCTATACATATCTATAAACACACTACACTATACATATCTATAAACACACTACACTATACATATCTATAAACACATCATTACACTATACATATCTATAAACACACTACACTATACATATCTATAAACACACTACACTATACATATCTATAAACACACTACACTATACATATCTATAAACACACTACACTATACATATCTATAAACACATCACTACACTATACATATCTATAAACACACTACACTATACATATCTATAAACACACTACACTATACATATCTATAAACACACTACACTATACATATCTATAAACACACTACACTATACATATCTATAAACACATCACTACACTATACATATCTATAAACACATTAATTACACAATACATATCTATAAAAACACTGCACTATACATATCTATAAACACATCACTACACTATACATATCTATAAACACATCACTACACTATACATATCTATAAACACACTACACTATACATATCTATAAACACACTACACTATACATATCTATAAACACATCATTACACTATACATATCTATAAACACACTACACAATACATATCTATAAACACATCATTACACTATACATATCTATAAACACACTACACTATACATATCTATAAACACACTACACTATACATATCTATAAACACACTACACTATACATATCTATAAACACACTACACATATCTATAAACACACTACACTATACATATCTATAAACACACTACACTATACATATCTATAAACACATCATTACACTATACATATCTATAAACACACTACACTATACATATCTATAAACACATCACTACACTATACATATCTATAAACACATTAATTACACAATACATATCTATAAACACACTACACTATACATATGTATAAACACACTACACACTACACTATACATCTCTATAAACACATCATTACACTATACATATCTATAAACACACTACACAATACATATCTATAAACAATTCATTACACAATACATATCTATAAACACACTACACTATACATATCTATAAACACACTACACTATACATATCTATAAACACATCACTACACTATACATATCTATAAACACATCACTACACTATACATATCTATAAACACATCACTACACTATACATCTCTATAAACACACTACACTATACATATCTATAAACACACTACACTGTACATATCTATAAACACACTACACTATACATATCTATAAACACATCACTACACTATACATATCTATAAACACACTACACTATACATATCTATAAACACACTACACTATACATATCTATAAACACACTACACTATACATATCTATAAACACACTACACTATACATATCTATAAAAACACTACACTATACATATCTATAAACACACTACACTATACATATCTATAAACACACTACACTATACATATCTATAAACACATCATTACACTATACATATCTATAAACACACTACACTATACATATCTATAAACACACTACACTATACATATCTATAAACACACTACACTATACATATCTATAAACACATCATTACACTATACATATCTATAAACACACTACACAATACATATCTATAAACACATCACTACACTATACATATCTATAAACACATCACTACACTATACATATCTATACACACACTACACTATACATATCTATAAACACACTACACTATACATATCTATAAACACACTACACTATACATATCTATAAACACACTACACTATACATATCTATAAACACACTACACTATACATATCTATAAAAACACTACACTATACATATCTATAAAAACACTACACTATACATATCTATAAACACATCACTACACTATACATATCTATAAACACACTACACTATACATATCTATAAACACATCACTATACTATACATATCTATAAACACACTACACTATACATATCTATAAACACACTAAACTATACATATCTATAAAAACACTACACTATACATATCTATAAAAACACTACACTATACATATCTATAAAAACACTACACTATACATATCTATAAACACACTACACTATACATATCTATAAACACACTACGCTATACATATCTATAAACACACTACACTATACATATCTATAAACACACTACACTATACATATCTATAAACACATCATTACACTATACATATCTATAAACACACTACACTATACATATCTATAAACACACTACACTATACATATCTATAAACACACTACACTATACATATCTATAAACACACTACACTATACATATCTATAAACACATCACTACACTATACATATCTATAAACACACTACACTATACATATCTATAAACACACTACACTATACATATCTATAAACACACTACACTATACATATCTATAAACACACTACACTATACATATCTATAAACACATCACTACACTATACATATCTATAAACACATTAATTACACAATACATATCTATAAAAACACTGCACTATACATATCTATAAACACATCACTACACTATACATATCTATAAACACATCACTACACTATACATATCTATAAACACACTACACTATACATATCTATAAACACACTACACTATACATATCTATAAACACATCATTACACTATACATATCTATAAACACACTACACAATACATATCTATAAACACATCATTACACTATACATATCTATAAACACACTACACTATACATATCTATAAACACACTACACTATACATATCTATAAACACACTACACTATACATATCTATAAACACACTACACATATCTATAAACACACTACACTATACATATCTATAAACACACTACACTATACATATCTATAAACACATCATTACACTATACATATCTATAAACACACTACACTATACATATCTATAAACACATCACTACACTATACATATCTATAAACACATTAATTACACAATACATATCTATAAACACACTACACTATACATATGTATAAACACACTACACACTACACTATACATCTCTATAAACACATCATTACACTATACATATCTATAAACACACTACACAATACATATCTATAAACACATCATTACACAATACATATCTATAAACACACTACACTATACATATCTATAAACACACTACACTATACATATCTATAAACACATCACTACACTATACATATCTATAAACACATCACTACACTATACATATCTATAAACACATCACTACACTATACATCTCTATAAACACACTACACTATACATATCTATAAACACACTACACTGTACATATCTATAAACACACTACACTATACATATCTATAAACACATCACTACACTATACATATCTATAAACACACTACACTATACATATCTATAAACACACTACACTATACATATCTATAAACACACTACACTATACATATCTATAAACACACTACACTATACATATCTATAAAAACACTACACTATACATATCTATAAACACACTACACTATACATATCTATAAACACACTACACTATACATATCTATAAACACATCATTACACTATACATATCTATAAACACACTACACTATACATATCTATAAACACACTACACTATACATATCTATAAACACACTACACTATACATATCTATAAACACATCACTACACTATACATATCTATAAACACACTACACTATACATATCTATAAACACATCATTACACTATACATATCTATAAACACACTACACAATACATATCTATAAACACATCACTACACTATACATATCTATAAACACATCACTACACTATACATATCTATACACACACTACACTATACATATCTATAAACACACTACACTATACATATCTATAAACACACTACACTATACATATCTATAAACACACTACACTATACATATCTATAAACACACTACACTATACATATCTATAAAAACACTACACTATACATATCTATAAAAACACTACACTATACATATCTATAAACACATCACTACACTATACATATCTATAAACACACTACACTATACATATCTATAAACACATCACTATACTATACATATCTATAAACACACTACACTATACATATCTATAAACACACTACACTATACATATCTATAAAAACACTACACTATACATATCTATAAAAACACTACACTATACATATCTATAAAAACACTACACTATACATATCTATAAACACACTACACTATACATATCTATAAACACACTACACTATACATATCTATAAACACACTACACTATACATATCTATAAACACACTACACTATACATATCTATAAAAACACTACACTATACATATCTATAAAAACACTACACTATACATATCTATAAAAACACTACACTATACATATCTATAAACACACTACACTATACATATCTATAAACACACTACACTATACATATCTATAAACACATCACTACACTATACATATCTATAAACACATCACTACACTATACATATCTATAAAAACACTACACTATACATATCTATAAAAACACTACACTATACATATCTATAAAAACACTACACTATACATATCTATAAAAACACTACACTATACATATCTATAAAAACACTACACTATACATATCTATAAACACACTACACTATACATATCTATAAACACATTACACTATACATATCTATAAACACACTACACTATACATATCTATAAACACACTACACTATACATATCTATAAACACATCACTACACTATACATATCTATAAACACACTACACTATACATATCTATAAACACACTACACTATACATATCTATAAACACACTACACTATACATATCTATAAACACACTACACTATACATATCTATAAACACATCACTACACTATACATATCTATAAACACACTACACTATACATATCTATAAACACATCACTACACTATACATATCTATAAACACACTACACTATACATATCTATAAACACATCACTACACTATACATATCTATAAACACATCACTACACTATACATATCTATAAACACATCACTACACTATACATATCTATAAACACACTACACTATACATATCTATAAACACATCACTACACTATACATATCTATAAACACATACTCACTATAAACACATCACTACACTATACATATCTATAAACACACTACACTATACATATCTATAAACACACTACACTATACATCTCTATAAACACATCATTACACTATACATATCTATAAACACACTACACTATACATATCTATAAACACACTACACTATACATATCTATAAACACACTACACTATACATATCTATAAACACATCATTACACTATACATATCTATAAACACACTACACAATACATATCTATAAACACATCACTACACTATACATATCTATAAACACATCACTACACTATACATATCTATACACACACTACACTATACATATCTATAAACACACTACACTATACATATCTATAAACACACTACACTATACATATCTATAAACACACTACACTATACATATCTATAAACACACTACACTATACATATCTATAAAAACACTACACTATACATATCTATAAAAACACTACACTATACATATCTATAAACACATCACTACACTATACATATCTATAAACACACTACACTATACATATCTATAAACACATCACTATACTATACATATCTATAAACACACTACACTATACATATCTATAAACACACTAAACTATACATATCTATAAAAACACTACACTATACATATCTATAAAAACACTACACTATACATATCTATAAAAACACTACACTATACATATCTATAAACACACTACACTATACATATCTATAAACACACTACGCTATACATATCTATAAACACACTACACTATACATATCTATAAACACACCACACTATACATATCTATAAACACATCATTACACTATACATATCTATAAACACACTACACTATACATATCTATAAACACACTACACTATACATATCTATAAACACACTACACTATACATATCTATAAACACACTACACTATACATATCTATAAAACATCACTACACTATACATATCTATAAACACACTACACTATACATATCTATAAACACACTACACTATACATATCTATAAACACACTACACTATACATATCTATAAACACACATATACACTATACATATCTATAAACACATCACTACACTATACATATCTATAAACACATTAATTACACAATACATATCTATAAAAACACTGCACTATACATATCTATAAACACATCACTACACTATACATATCTATAAACACATCACTACACTATACATATCTATAAACACACTACACTATACATATCTATAAACACACTACACTATACATATCTATAAACACATCATTACACTATACATATCTATAAACACACTACACAATACATATCTATAAACACATCATTACACTATACATATCTATAAACACACTACACTATACATATCTATAAACACACTACACTATACATATCTATAAACACACTACACTATACATATCTATAAACACACTACACATATCTATAAACACACTACACTATACATATCTATAAACACACTACACTATACATATCTACAAACACATCATTACACTATACATATCTATAAACACACTACACTATACATATCTATAAACACATCACTACACTATACATATCTATAAACACATTAATTACACAATACATATCTATAAACACACTACACTATACATATGTATAAACACACTACACACTACACTATACATCTCTATAAACACATCATTACACTATACATATCTATAAACACACTACACAATACATATCTATAAACACATCATTACACAATACATATCTATAAACACACTACACTATACATATCTATAAACACATCACTACACTATACATATCTATAAACACATCACTACACTATACATATCTATAAACACATCACTACACTATACATCTCTATAAACACACTACACTATACATATCTATAAACACACTACACTATACATATCTATAAACACACTACACTGTACATATCTATAAACACACTACACTATACATATCTATAAACACATCACTACACTATACATATCTATAAACACACTACACTATACATATCTATAAACACACTACACTATACATATCTATAAACACACTACACTATACATATCTATAAACACACTACACTATACATATCTATAAAAACACTACACTATACATATCTATAAACACACTACACTATACATATCTATAAACACACTACACTATACATATCTATAAACACATCATTACACTATACATATCTATAAACACACTACACTATACATATCTATAAACACACTACACTATACATATCTATAAACACATCACTACACTATACATATCTATAAACACACTACACTATACATATCTATAAACACATCATTACACTATACATATCTATACACACACTACACAATACATATCTATAAACACATCACTACACTATACATATCTATAAACACATCACTACACTATACATATCTATACACACACTACACTATACATATCTATAAACACACTACACTATACATATCTATAAACACACTACACTATACATATCTATAAACACACTACACTATACATATCTATAAACACACTACACTATACATATCTATAAAAACACTACACTATACATATCTATAAAAACACTACACTATACATATCTATAAACACATCACTACACTATACATATCTATAAACACACTACACTATACATATCTATAAACACATCACTATACTATACATATCTATAAACACACTACACTATACATATCTATAAACACACTAAACTATACATATCTATAAAAACACTACACTATACATATCTATAAAAACACTACACTATACATATCTATAAAAACACTACACTATACATATCTATAAACACACTACACTATACATATCTATAAACACACTACACTATACATATCTATAAACACACTACACTATACATATCTATAAACACACTACACTATACATATCTATAAAAACACTACACTATACATATCTATAAAAACACTACACTATACATATCTATAAAAACACTACACTATACATATCTATAAAAACACTACACTATACATATCTATAAACACACTACACTATACATATCTATAAACACATCACTACACTATACATATCTATAAACACATCACTACACTATACATATCTATAAAAACACTACACTATACATATCTATAAAAACACTACACTATACATATCTATAAAAACACTACACTATACATATCTATAAAAACACTACACTATACATATCTATAAAAACACTACACTATACATATCTATAAACACACTACACTATACATATCTATAAACACATTACACTATACATATCTATAAACACACTACACTATACATATCTATAAACACACTACACTATACATATCTATAAACACACTACACTATACATATCTATAAACACATCACTACACTATACATATCTATAAACACACTACACTATACATATCTATAAACACATCACTACACTATACATATCTATAAACACACTACACTATACATATCTATAAACACATCACTACACTATACATATCTATAAACACATCACTACACTATACATATCTATAAACACATCACTACACTATACATATCTATAAACACACTACACTATACATATCTATAAACACATCACTACACTATACATATCTATAAACACATCACTACACTATACATATCTATAAACACACTACACTATACATATCTATAAACACACTACACTATACATCTCTATAAACACACTACACTATACATATCTATAAACACACTACACTATACATATCTATAAACACACTACACTATACATATCTATAAACACATCACTACACTATACATATCTATAAACACACTACACTATACATATCTATAAACACACTACACTATACATATCTATAAACACATTACACTATACATATCTATAAACACATCATTACACTATACATATCTATAAACACACTACACTATACATATCTATAAACACATCATTACACAATACATATCTATAAACACACTACACTATACATATCTATAAACACACTACACTATACATATCTATAAACACACTACACATATCTATAAACACACTACACTATACATATCTATAAACACATCACTACACTATACATATCTATAAACACATCACTACACTGTACATATCTATAAACACACTACACTATACATATCTATAAACACATAATTACACTATACATATCTATAAACACACTACACTATACATATCTATAAACACATCACTACACTATACATATCTATAAACACACTACACTATACATATCTATAAACACACTACACTATACATATCTATAAACACACTACACTATACATATCTATAAACACACTACACTATACATATCTATAAACACATCACTACACTATACATATCTATAAACACATCACTACACTATACATATCTATAAACACACTACACTATACATATCTATAAACACACTACACTATACATATCTATAAACACACTACACTATACATATCTATAAACACACTACACTATACATCTCTATAAACACACTACACTATACATATCTATAAACACACTACACTATACATATCTATAAACACACTACACTATACATATCTATAAACACACTACACTATACATATCTATAAACACACTACACTATACATGTCTATAAACACACTTCACTATACATATCTATAAACACACTACACTATACATATCTATAAACACACTACACTATACATATCTATAAACACATCACTACACTATACATATCTATAAATACATCACTACACTATACATATCTATAAACACACTACACTATACATATCTATAAACACATCACTACACTATACATATCTATAAACACACTACACTATACATATCTATAAACACACTACACTATACATATCTATAAACACACTACACTATACATATCTATAAAAACACTACACTATACATATCTATAAACACACTACACTATACATATCTATAAACACACTACACTATACATATCTATAAACACATCACTACACTATACATATCTATAAACACACTACACTATACATATCTATAAACACATCACTACACTATACATATCTATAAACACACACTACAATCACTACACTATACATATCTATAAACACATCACTACACTATACATATCTATAAACACACTACACTATACATATCTATAAACACACTACACTATACATATCTATAAACACACTACACTATACATATCTATAAACACATTACACTATACATATCTATAAACACACTACACTATACATATCTATAAACACACTACACTATACATATCTATAAACACACTACACTATACATATCTATAAACACACTACACTATACATATCTATAAACACACTACACTATACATATCTATAAACACATTACACTATACATATCTATAAACACACTACACTATACATATCTATAAACACATCACTACACTATACATATCTATAAACACACTACACTATACATATCTATAAACACATCACTACACTATACATATCTATAAACACACTACACTATACATATCTATAAACACATCACTACACTATACATATCTATAAACACACTACACTATACATATCTATAAACACATCACTACACTATACATATCTATAAACACATCACTACACTATACATATCTATAAACACACTACACTATACATATCTATAAACACATCACTACACTATACATATCTATAAACACACTACACTATACATATCTATAAACACACTACACTATACATATCTATAAAAACACTACACTATACATATCTATAAACACACTACACTATACATATCTATAAACACACTACACTATACATATCTATAAACACATCATTACACTATACATATCTATAAACACACTACACTATACATATCTATAAACACACTACACTATACATATCTATAAACACATCACTACACTATACATATCTATAAACACATCACTACACTATACATATCTATAAACACACTACACTATACATATCTATAAACACATCACTACACTATACATATCTATAAACACACTACACTATACATATCTATAAACACACTACACTATACATATCTATAAACACACTACACTATACATATCTATAAAAACACTACACTATACATATCTATAAACACACTACACTATACATATCTATAAACACACTACACTATACATATCTATAAACACATCATTACACTATACATATCTATAAACACACTACACTATACATATCTATAAACACACTACACTATACATATCTATAAACACACTACACTATACATATCTATAAACACATCACTACACTATACATATCTATAAACACATCACTACACTATACATATCTATAAACACATCACTACACTATACATATCTATAAACACACTACACTATACATATCTATAAACACATCATTACACTATACATATCTATAAACACACTACACAATACATATCTATAAACACATCACTACACTATACATATCTATAAACACATCACTACACTATACATATCTATACACACACTACACTATACATATCTATAAACACACTACACTATACATATCTATAAACACACTACACTATACATATCTATAAACACACTACACTATACATATCTATAAAAACACTACACTATACATATCTATAAAAACACTACACTATACATATCTATAAACACACTACACTATACATATCTATAAACACACTACACTATACATATCTATAAAAACACTACACTATACATATCTATAAAAACACTACACTATACATATCTATAAAAACACTACACTATACATATCTATAAAAACACTACACTATACATATCTATAAACACACTACACTATACATATCTATAAACACACTACACTATACATATCTATAAACACACTACACTATACATATCTATAAAAACACTACACTATACATATCTATATAAACACTACACTATACATATCTATAAACACACTACACTATACATATCTATAAACACACTACACTATACATATCTATAAACACACTACACTATACATATCTATAAAAACACTACACTATACATATCTATAAACACACTACACTATACATATCTATAAACACATCACTACACTATACATATCTATAAACACATCACTACACTATACATATCTATAAACACATCATTACACTATACATATCTATAAACACACTACACTATACATATCTATAAACACATCACTACACTATACATATCTATAAACACACTACACAATACATATCTATAAACACATCACTACACTATACATATCTATAAACACACTACACTATACATATCTATAAACACACTACACTATACATATCTATAAACACACTACACTATACATATCTATAAACACACTACACTATACATATCTATAAACACACTACACTATACATATCTATAAACACATCACTACACTATACATATCTATAAACACACTACACTATACATATCTATAAACACATCACTACACTATACATATCTATAAACACACTACACTATACATATCTATAAACACATCACTACACTATACATATCTATAAACACATCACTACACTATACATATCTATAAACACATCACTACACTATACATATCTATAAACACACTACACTATACATATCTATAAACACATCACTACACTATACATATCTATAAACACACTACACTATACATATCTATAAACACATCACTACACTATACATATCTATAAACACACTACACTATACATATCTATAAAAACACTATCATATCTATAAACACATCACTACACTATACATATCTATAAACACATCACTACACTATACATATCTATAAACACATTACACTATACATATCTATAAACACACTACACTATACATATCTATAAACACACTACACTATACATATCTATAAACACATCACTACACTATACATATCTATAAACACACTACACTATACATATCTATAAACACATCATTACACTATACATATCTATAAACACACTACACTATACATATCTATAAACACACTACACTATACATATCTATAAACACACTACACTATACATATCTATAAACACACTACACTATACATATCTATAAACACACTACACTATACATATCTATAAACACACTACACTATACATATCTATAAACACATCACTACACTATACATATCTATAAACACACTACACTATACATATCTATAAACACATCACTACACTATACATATCTATAAACACATCACTACACTATACATATCTATAAACACATCACTACACTATACATATCTATAAACACACTACACTATACATATCTATAAACACATCACTACACTATACATATCTATAAACACACTACACTATACATATCTATAAACACATCACTACACTATACATATCTATAAACACACTACACTATACATATCTATAAACACACTACACTATACATATCTATAAACACATCACTACACTATACATATCTATAAACACATCACTACACTATACATATCTATAAACACATTACACTATACATATCTATAAACACACTACACTATACATATCTATAAACACACTACACTATACATATCTATAAACACATCACTACACTATACATATCTATAAACACACTACACTATACATATCTATAAACACATCATTACACTATACATATCTATAAACACACTACACTATACATATCTATAAACACATCACTACACTATACATATCTATAAACACATTACACTATACATATCTATAAACACACTACACTATACATATCTATAAACACACTACACTATACATATCTATAAACACACTACACTATACATATCTATAAACACATCACTACACTATACATATCTATAAACACATTACACTATACATATCTATAAACACACTACACTATACATATCTATAAACACACTACACTATACATATCTATAAACACACTACACTATACATATCTATAAACACATCACTACACTATACATATCTATAAACACATCACTACACTATACATATCTATAAACACACTACACTATACATATCTATAAACACACTACACAATACATATCTATAAACACATCACTACACTATACATATCTATAAACACACTACACTATACATATCTATAAACACACTACACTATACATATCTATAAACACATCACTACACTATACATATCTATAAACACACTACACTATACATATCTATAAACACATCATTACACTATACATATCTATAAACACACTACACTATACATATCTATAAACACACTACACTATACATATCTATAAACACATCACTACACTATACATATCTATAAACACACTACACTATACATATCTATAAACACATCACTACACTATACATATCTATAAACACACTACACTATACATATCTATAAACACACTACACTATACATATCTATAAACACATCACTACACTATACATATCTATAAACACACTACACTATACATATCTATAAACACATCACTACACTATACATATCTATAAACACATCACTACACTATACATATCTATAAACACACTACACTATACATATCTATAAACACACTACACTATACATATCTATAAACACACTACACTATACATATCTATAAACACACTACACTATACATATCTATAAACACATCACTACACTAGACATATCTATAAACACACTACACTATACATATCTATAAACACATCACTACACTATACATATCTATAAACACACTACACTATACATATCTATAAACACACTACACTATACATATCTATAAACACACTACACTATACATATCTATAAACACACTACACTATACATATCTATAAACACATCATTACACTGTATATATCTATAAACACACTACACTATACATATCTATAAACACACTACACTATACATATCTATAAACACACTACACTATACATATCTATAAACACACTACACTATACATATCTATAAACACATCATTACACTATACATATCTATAAACACACTACACTATACATATCTATAAACACACTACACTATACATATCTATAAACACATCACTACACTATACATATCTATAAACACATCACTACACTATACATATCTATAAACACATCACTACACTATACATATCTATAAACACACTACACTATACATATCTATAAACACACTACACTATACATATATATAAACACACTACACTATACATATCTATAAACACACTACACTATACATATCTATAAACACACTACACTATACATATCTATAAACACACTACACTATACATATCTATAAACACACTACACTATACATATCTATAAACACATTAATTACACAATACATATCTATAAACACACTACACTATACATATCTATAAACACATCACTACACTATACATATCTATAAACACATCACTACACTATACATATCTATAAACACACTACACTATACATATCTATAAACACATTAATTACAAAACACCAATAGCAAAGCCCCAATCATGTAGCACATTGTTCAGTAAAAGGCCCTGTAACATCAGACTGAGGCCCTATAGCAGGTGTTCCAGGTGGCACAACGCCGTCAGGGGGGAACGACAAATAAACATGGGAACTACATTAATTTGGGGTTCACTTATATTGGGAGTAGTGCCTTTCCTCAGCCACAGTGGGTTATATGTACAAAATAACAATCTCACCACTCAATGAAACATTACACTCTTGCGCGGACATTTAGAAACAAAACATGTCAATTTGAAAAATAAGCCACGGGAGTTTTTTGAGCGAGAATAAAGACGACTTTCGAGTAGTAAGACATGTATAAAAGCAACAGATACCATTAATAAGAAGAGGTCTGGAAGCATCTTATATGGTGAGTTACTGAGTGGCTAGGAGTCTATGTGTTACAGCTGGATGAGTCAACAGATATCATTAATAAGAAGAGGCTGGAAGAGTCTTATATGGTGAGTTACTGAGTGGCTAGGAGTCTATGTGTTACAGCTGGATGAGTCAACAGATACCATTAATAAGAAGAGGTCTGGAAGAGTCTTATATGGTGAGTTACTGAGTGGCTAGGAGTCTACGTGTTACAGCTGGATGAGTCAACAACAGATATCATTAATAAGAAGAGGTCTGGAAGAGTCTTATATGGTGAGTTACTGAGTGGCTAGGAGTCTATGTGTTACAGCTGGATGAGTCAACAGATATCATTAATAAGAAGAGGTCTGGAAGAGTCTTATATGGTGAGTTACTGAGTGGCTAGGAGTCTATGTGTTACAGCTGGATGAGTCAACAGATATCATTAATAAGAAGAGGTCTGGAAGAGTCTTATATGGTGAGTTACTGAGTGGCTAGGAGTCTATGTGTTACAGCTGGATGAGTCAACAACAGATATCATTAATAAGAAGAGGTCTGGAAGAGTCTTATATGGTGAGTTACTGAGTGGCTAGGAGTCTATGTGTTACAGCTGGATGAGTCAACAACAGATATCATTAATAAGAAGAGGTCTGGAAGAGTCTTATATGGTGAGTTACTGAGTGGCTAGGAGTCTATGTGTTACAGCTGGATGAGTCAACAACAGATATCATTAATAAGAAGAGGTCTGGAAGAGTCTTATATGGGGAGTTACTGAGTGGCTAGGAGTCTATGTGTTACAGCTGGATGAGTCAACAGATATCATTAATAAGAAGAGGGCTGGAAGAGTCTTATATGGTGAGTTACTGAGTGGCTAGGAGTCTATGTGTTACAGCTGGATGAGTCAACAACAGATATCATTAATAAGAAGAGGTCTGGAAGAGTCTTATATGGGGAGTTACTGAGTGGCTAGGAGTCTATGTGTTACAGCTGGATGAGTCAACAGATATCATTAATAAGAAGAGGTCTGGAAGAGTCTTATATGGTGAGTTACTGAGTGGCTAGGAGTCTATGTGTTACAGCTGGATGAGTCAACAACAGATATCATTAATAAGAAGAGGTCTGGAAGAGTCTTATATGGGGAGTTACTGAGTGGCTAGGAGTCTATGTGTTACAGCTGGATGAGTCAACAGATATCATTAATAAGAAGAGGGCTGGAAGAGTCTTATATGGTGAGTTACTGAGTGGCTAGAAGTCTATGTGTTACAGCTGGATGAGTCAACAACAGATATCATTAATAAGAAGAGGTCTGGAAGAGTCTTATATGGTGAGTTACTGAGTGGCTAGGAGTCTATGTGTTACAGCTGGATGAGTCAACAACAGATATCATTAATAAGAAGAGGGCTGGAAGAGTCTTATATGGTGAGTTACTGAGTGGCTAGGAGTCTATGTGTTACAGCTGGATGAGTCAACAGATATCATTAATAAGAAGAGGTCTGGAAGAGTCTTATATGGTGAGTTACTGAGTGGCTAGAAGTCTATGTGTTACAGCTGGATGAGTCAACAGATGTGCCGGGCCTGGCACAGCTCCTGGTAAATGTCCGGTACGTTCACCGTGGTCAATTAAGGAAGACATCCTCTTCGGCAAACCACTGGAAACCAGGACAACAGGAGAGGATATTTTTAAGTTCCGGGGAGCTTTGTGACATCAAATGGGCTTACTTTGATGGTAAGGATGTGTTGGTATCTGTACTGATGGCGAAAAAGCCAAAACAAGGAGACATGGTAGAGTGGTAACGGGTATGCAAGCAGTTGCTCCCGACGCCACTTGGGTCAAGAGGGGCTCTTGCTGCCAAGGGAACGCCTGACCGCTTGAAAGACGTTTTGGACACTACAGTGAAAATGGTTATCTTTGTTAAAGCAAGGCCCCTGAACTCTTGTGCATTTTCAACACTATGCAATGATATGGGCAGCGACCATGTAATGCTTTTACAACATACAGAGTTGCGCTGGTTATCAAGGGGCAAAGTATTGACATGTTTTTTTTAAATTGAGAGACGAGCTTGAAGATTTATTTACTGACCATAATTTCCACTTGTCTGACCGCTTGATGATGAGGAGTTTGTCACACGACTGGCCTTTCTGGGGGATATTTTTTGCCTGGATGATCTGAATCTAGGATTACAGGGACTCTCCGCAACTACAGATGAAGAAGGAAGTTTACATACACTTAGGTTGAACTCGTCTTTCAACCACTCCACACATTTCTTGTTAATTAACAAACTATAGTTTTGTCAAGTCGGTTAGGACATCTACTTTGTGCATGACACAAGTCATTTTTGCAACAATTATTTACAGACAGATTATTTCACTTATAATTCACTGTATCACAATTCCAATGGGTCAGAAGTTTAAATACATTAAGTTGACTGTGCCTTTAAACAGAACTGTCAATTGGTGGATTTCAAGGCCGACCTTCTAACTCAGTGGCTCTTTTCTTGACATCATGGTGAAATCAGCCAAAACCTCAGAAAAAAAACTGTAGACCTCCAAGTCTGGTTCATCCTTGGGAGCAATTTCCAAACGCCTGAGGGTACCACGTTCATCTGTACAAACAATTGTACCCAAGTATAAACACCATGGGACCACACGGCTGTCATACCGCTCAGGAAGGAGACGCGTTCTGTCTCCTAGAGATGAACGGACTTTGGTGCGAAAAGTGCAAATCAATCCCAGAACGACAGCAAAGCACGGTGTAAAGATGCTGGAGGAAACAGGTACAAAAGTATCTATATCCACAGTAAAAATCTATATCCACAGTAAAAATCTATATCCACAGTAAAAGGCCGCTCAGCAAGGAAGAAGCCACTGCTCCAAAGCTGCATAAAAAGCCAGACTACGGTTTGCAACTGCACATGGGGACAAAGATCGTACTTTTTGGAGAAATGTCCTCTGGTCTGATGAAACAAAAATAGAACTGTTTGACCTTAATGACCATCGTTATGTTTGGAGGAAAAAGGGGGAAGCTAAGAAGCCGAAGAATACCATCCCAACCATGAAGCACGGGTGCACTTCACAAATAGATGGCATCATGAGGAGTTAAAGGTAAAGCTTGGTCTCAAATGGGTCTTCCAAATGGACAATGACCCCAAGTATACTTCTAAAGTTGTGTCAAAATGGCTACACGAAACGTTTGACCCAAGTTAAACAATTTAAAGGCAATGCTACCAAATACTAATTGAGTGTACGTAAACTTCTGACCCACTGTGAATGTGATGAAATAAATAAAAGCTGAAATAAATCATTCTCTCTACTATTATTCTGACATTTCACATTCCTAAAATAAAGTGGTGATCCTAACTGAACTAAGACAGGGAATTTTTATTAGGATTAAATGTCAGGAATTGTGAAACACTGAGTTTAAATGTATTTGGCTAAGGTGTATGTAAACTTACGACTTCAACTGTATATTCAATGTGCTGGACAAAATGGAGGCTATGATTATGAAGTTGGAGCTCTTCTCTGTCTGCATTAATTACAACACACAGGTCTTTACATCATTCTATCATTTTTCTGTGTGCAAATGAAGTCAAGCTTACGGACAATGTCAAATGTGATATAGCGAAGCACCTGAGTGAGTTGGGGGTGCAATTACACAGCTACTTTCCCGAAATGGATGACACTTTCATGCACTTTCATGCCCTGCCTCCAGTCCACTTACCGATATCTAAACAAGAGAGCCTCATCCAAAGTGCAACAAGCAGTTCTGTGAAATTGTATTTAACCACTGCCAGATTTCTGGATTGGGCTGCACTCAGAGTATCCTGTCTTGGCAAATTGCGCTGTTAATTCACTGATGCCCTTTGCAGCCATGTGCCTATGTGAGAGTGGATTCTCGGCCATCACTAGCATCAATACAGGCACAGACTGTGTGTGGAGAAAGACTGAGACTCTCTCCAATACAACCCAACATTGCAGAGTTATGTGCATCCTTTCAAACACACCCTTCTCATTAACCTGTGGTGAGTTATTCACACCCTTCTCATTAACCTGTGGTGAGTTATTCACACCCTTCTCATTAACCTGTGGTGAGTTATTCACACCCTTCTCATTAACCTGTGGTGAGTTATTCACACCCTTCTCATTAACCTGTGGTGAGTTATTCACCATTTTTGATGAACAAACAAGGTTTTATACGTAAGATGGTTAAATAAAGAGCTAAATTATTATATGGTATATTATTATTTGTGCCCTGATCCTATAAGAGCTCTTGTCACTTCTCACGAGTCGGGTTGTGACACAAACTGTCACTCATTCTGTTGCATCCTAAAATGCTGGGTTCTTTTACTGAAGACTCCGAAGCAAAATGCTGGGTTCTTTTACTGAAGACTCCGAAGCAAAATGCTGGGTTCTTTTACTGAAGACTCCGAAGCAAAATGCTGGGTTCTTTTACTGAAGACTCCGAAGCAAAATGCTGGGTTCTTTTACTGAAGACTCCGAAGCAAAATGCTGGGTTCTTTTACTGAAGACTCCGAAGCAAAATGCTGGGTTCTTTTACTGAAGACTCCGAAGCAAAATGCTGGGTTCTTTTACTGAAGACTCCGAAGCAAAATGCTGGGTTCTTTTACTGAAGACTCCGAAGCAAATTAATAATAAACGGAACACATGTATTTAGTGTTCTCCTTAACACATTACAGTCGACTGCTCTATACCGTGTCTTCAGCCCAACCCCCTCTACTCTCTACCGTGTCTTCAGCCCAACCCCTCTACTCTCTACAGTCTTCAGCCCAACCCCTCTACTCTCTACAGTGTCTTCAGCCCAACCCCCTCTACTCTCTACCGTGTCTTCAGCCCAACCCCCTCTACTCTCTACAGTCTTCAGCCCAACCCCCTCTACTCTCTACCGTGTCTTCAGCCCAACCCCCTCTACTCTCTACAGTCTTCAGCCCAACCCCCTCTACTCTCTACAGTGTCTTCAGCCCAACCCCCTCTACTCTCTACAGTGTCTTCAGCCCAACCCCTCTACTCTCTACAGTGTCTTCAGCCCAACCCCTCTACTCTCTACAGTGTCTTCAGCCCAACCCCTCTACTCTCTACAGTGTCTTCAGCCCAACCCCTCTACTCTCTACAGTGTCTTCAGCCCAACCCCTCTACTCTCTACAGTGTCTTCAGCCCAACCCCCTCTATACTCTATAGTGTCTTCAGCCCAACCCCTCTACTCTCTACAGTGTCTTCAGCCCAACCCCTCTACTCTCTACAGTGTCTTCAGCCCAACCCCCTCTACTCTCTACAGTCTTCAGCCCAACCCCTCTACTCTCTACAGTGTCTTCAGCCCAACCCCTCTACTCTCTACAGTCTTCAGCCCAACCCCTCTACTCTCTACAGTCTTCAGCCCAACCCCCTCTACTCTCTACAGTGTCTTCAGCCCAAACCCCTCTACTCTCTACAGTGTCTTCAGCCCAACCCCCTCTACTCTCTACAGTTTCTTCAGCCCAACCCCTCTACTCTCTACAGTCTTCAGCCCAACCCCCTCTACTCTCTACAGTGTCTTCAGCCCAACCCCTCTACTCTCTACAGTCTTCAGCCCAACCCCCTCTACTCTCTCCAGTGTCTTCAGCCCAACCCCCTCTACTCTCTACAGTGTCTTCAGCCCAACCCCCTCTACTCTCTACAGTGTCTTCAGCCCAACCCCTCTACTCTCTACAGTGTCTTCAGCCCAACCCCTCTACTCTCTACAGTGTCTTCAGCCCAACCCCCTCTACTCTCTACAGTGTCTTCAGCCCAACCCCTCTACTCTCTACAGTGTCTTCAGCCCAACCCCTCTACTCTCTACAGTGTCTTCAGCCCAACCCCTCTACTCTCTACAGTGTCTTCAGCCCAACCCCTCTACTCTCTACAGTCTTCAGCCCAACCCCTCTACTCTCTACAGTGTCTTCAGCCCAACCCCTCTACTCTCTACAGTGTCTTCAGTCCAACCCCTCTACTCTCTACAGTGTCTTCAGCCCAACCCCTCTACTCTCTACAGTCTTCAGCCCAACCCCCTCTACTCTCTACAGTGTCTTCAGCCCAACCCCTCTACTCTCTACAGTGTCTTCAGCCCAACCCCTCTACTCTCTACAGTGTCTTCAGCCCAACCCCTCTACTCTCTACAGTGTCTTCAGCCCAACCCCTCTACTCTCTACAGTGTCTTCAGCCCAACCCCTCTACTCTCTACAGTGTCTTCAGCCCAACCCCTCTACTCTCTACAGTGTCTTCAGCCCAACCCCCTCTACTCTCTACAGTGTCTTCAGCCCAACCCCTCTACTCTCTACAGTGTCTTCAGCCCAACCCCTCTACTCTCTACAGTGTCTTCAGCCCAACCCCCTCTACTCTCTACAGTGTCTTCAGCCCAACCCCCTCTACTCTCTACAGTGTCTTCAGCCCAACCCCCTCTACTCTCTACAGTGTCTTCAGCCCAACCCCCTCTACTCTCTACAGTGTCTTCAGCCCAACCCCCTCTACTCTCTACAGTCTTCAGCCCAACCCCCTCTACTCTCTACAGTGTCTTCAGCCCAACCCCCTCTACTCTCTACAGTGTCTTCAGCCCAACCCCCTCTACTCTCTACAGTGTCTTCAGCCCAACCCCCTCTACTCTCTACAGTGTCTTCAGCCCAACCCCCTCTACTCTCTACAGTCTTCAGCCCAACCCCCTCTACTCTCTACAGTGTCTTCAGCCCAACCCCTCTACTCTCTACAGTGTCTTCAGCCCAACCCCTCTACTCTCTACAGTGTCTTCAGCCCAACCCCTCTACTCTCTACAGTCTTCAGCCCAACCCCTCTACTCTCTACAGTGTCTTCAGCCCAACCCCTCTACTCTCTACAGTGTCTTCAGCCCAACCCCTCTACTCTCTACAGTGTCTTCAGCCCAACCCCTCTACTCTCTACAGTGTCTTCAGCCCAACCCCTCTACTCTCTACAGTCTTCAGCCCAACCCCCTCTACTCTCTACAGTGTCTTCAGCCCAACCCCCTCTACTCTCTACAGTGTCTTCAGCCCAACCCCCTCTACTCTCTACAGTGTCTTCAGCCCAACCCCCTCTACTCTCTACAGTGTCTTCAGCCCAACTCTCCAATACATCAGTGAACTTTACAGCCCTTGAATCTCGTAATCCAATCACTTCAATGTAAGAACGGAAACCCCATTATCATTTGTTAATTCAAGAAACTCAAGCCCTGCATTCAAATCCCCATGGGCTATTTACAACCACTTTACATCTAGACTCATTAACACATAACACATTTCTCAGTCACACCACACTCCTCCCTGGGAAATTGTCACTTTCCTCTGAAAACATCCTTGAGTCTTTCACTCATCATCTCATATACAACCTGTTTACAGATCCAATCGGTCCGGAGGCCTTCTGACCATTCTGGCCTCTCCTGATGCTCTGGGCCCTGAGGCTCACGGCCTGGCACAACCTGTGTCTCTGGGCCCTGAGGCTCACGGCCTGGCACAACCTGTGTCTCTGGGCCCTGAGGCTCACGGCCTGGCACAACCTGTGTCTCTGGCCTCTCCTGATTCTCTGGGCCCTGAGGCTCACGGCCTGGCACAACCTGTGTCTCTGGCCTCTCCTGACGCTCTGGGCCCTGAGGCTCACGGCCTGGCACAACCTGTGTCTCTGGCCTCTCCTGACGCTCTGGGCCCTGAGGCTCACGGCCTGGCACAACCTGTGTCTCTGGCCTCTCCTGATTCTCTGGGCCCTGAGGCTCACGGCCTGGCACAACCTGTGTCTCTGGGCCCTGAGGCTCACGGCCTGGCACAACCTGTGTCTCTGGCCTCTCCTGACGCTCTGGGCCCTGAGGCTCATGGCCTGGCACAACCTGTGTCTCTGGGCCCTGAGGCTCACGGCCTGGCACAACCTGTGTCTCTGGGCCCTGAGGCTCACGGCCTGGCACAACCTGTGTCTCTGGCCTCTCCTGACGCTCTGGGCCCTGAGGCTCACGGCCTGGCACAACCTGTGTCTCTGGCCTCTCCTGATGCTCTGGGCCCTGAGGCTCACGGCCTGGCACAACCTGTGTCCTAACCTGTGCCTGTCACAGTCGTAGCTCCCTAGTCCCAATCAGAAATCTTCCACTTTGACACATTCAGGTCTTCTCTTTCATTGTGTTGCATCATCATTTGATCCACATGCTTCCTACACAATTTTCCCTCAGATGTCACTAAGTAGACTAAGTAGGTTACAGGACCAAGTACCCTTTTCACAACCTTTTCACAACCCCCGGGTACCGGGTTCTCTCTCTTACCTCTCCGGTAAACTCGGGACAAGCACTGTTTGTTCCGATTGAAAACAACTGCGTGTCAGCTGATAACCTGGGTTTCACCAGCGATAACCTGGGTTTCACCAGTGATAACCTGGGTTTCACCAGCGATAACCTGGGTTTCACCAGTGATAACCTGGGTTTCACCAGTGATAATCTGGGTTTCACCACTGATAACCTGGGTTTCACCACTGATAACCTGGGTTTCACCACTGATAACCTGGGTTTCACCAGTGATAACCTGGGTTTCACCAGAGATAACCTGGGTTTCACCAGTGATAACCTGGGTTTCACCACTGATAACCTGGGTTTCACCAGTGATAACCTGGGTTTCACCAGAGATAACCTGGGTTTCACCACTGATAACCTGGGTTTCACCAGTGATAATCTGGATAATCTGGGTTTCACCACTGATACCCTGGGTTTCACCAGTGATAACCTGGGTTTCACCACTGATAACCTGGGTTTCACCACTGATAACCTGGGTTTCACCAGTGATAACCTGGGTTTCACCACTGATAACCTGGGTTTCACCACTGATAACCTGGGTTTCACCAGCGATAACCTGGGTTTCACCAGCGATAACCTGGGTTTCACCACTGATAACCTGGGTTTCACCACTGATAATCTGGGTTTCACCACTGATAACCTGGGTTTCACCACTGATAACCTGGGTTTCACCACTGATAACCTGGGTTTCACCACTGATAACCTGGGTTTCACCACTGATAACCTGGGTTTCACCACTGATAACCTGGGTTTCACCAGTGATAACCTGGGTTTCACCAGTGATAACCTGGGTTTCACCACTGATAACCTGGGTTTCACCAGCGATAACCTGGGTTTCACCACTGATAACCTGGGTTTCACCAGAGATAACCTGGGTTTCACCAGAGATAACCTGGGTTTCACCAGTGATAACCTGGGTTTCACCAGTGATAACCTGGGTTTCACCAGCGATAACCTGGGTTTCACCAGTGATAACCTGGGTTTCACCAGCGATAATCTGGGTTTCACCACTGATAACCTGGGTTTCACCAGCGATAATCTGGGTTTCACCACTGATAACCTGGGTTTCACCAGAGATAACCTGGGTTTCACCAGAGATAACCTGGGTTTCACCAGTGATAACCTGGGTTTCACCAGTGATAACCTGGGTTTCACCACTGATAACCTGGGTTTCACCAGCGATAACCTGGGTTTCACCACTGATAACCTGGGTTTCACCAGAGATAACCTGGGTTTCACCAGAGATAACCTGGGTTTCACCACTGATAACCTGGGTTTCACCACTGATAACCTGGGTTTCACCAGAGATAACCTGGGTTTCACCACTGATAACCTGGGTTTCACCAGAGATAACCTGGGTTTCACCACTGATAACCTGGGTTTCACCAGAGATAACCTGGGTTTCACCACTGATAACCTGGGTTTCACCAGTGATAACCTGGGTTTCACCAGAGATAACCTGGGTTTCACCAGAGATAACCTGGGTTTCACCACTGATAACCTGGGTTTCACCAGAGATAACCTGGGTTTCACCACTGATAACCTGGGTTTCACCAGTGATAACCTGGGTTTCACCAGAGATAACCTGGGTTTCACCAGAGATAACCTGGGTTTCACCACTGATAACCTGGGTTTCACCACTGATAACCTGGGTTTCACCACTGATAATCTGGGTTTCACCAGAGATAACCTGGGTTTCACCACTGATAATCTGGGTTTCACCAGAGATAACCTGGGTTTCACCACTGATAACCTGGGTTTCACCACTGATAACCTGGGTTTCACCACTGATAACCTGGGTTTCACCAGCGATAACCTGGGTTTCACCACTGATAACCTGGGTTTCACCACTGATAACCTGGGTTTCACCACTGATAATCTGGGTTTCACCACTGATAACCTGGGTTTCACCAGTGATAACCTGGGTTTCACCACTGATAACCTGGGTTTCACCAGCGATAATCTGGGTTTCACCAGTGATAACCTGGGTTTCACCACTGATAACCTGGGTTTCACCAGCGATAACCTGGGTTTCACCAGTGATAACCTGGGTTTCACCACTGATAACCTGGGTTTCACCACTGATAACCTGGGTTTCACCAGCGATAACCTGGGTTTCACCACTGATAACCTGGGTTTCACCACTGATAATCTGGGTTTCACCACTGATAACCTGGGTTTCACCAGTGATAACCTGGGTTTCACCACTGATAACCTGGGTTTCACCAGCGATAATCTGGGTTTCACCAGTGATAACCTGGGTTTCACCACTGATAACCTGGGTTTCACCAGCGATAACCTGGGTTTCACCAGCGATAACCTGGGTTTCACCACTGATAACCTGGGTTTCACCAGCGATAACCTGGGTTTCACCACTGATAACCTGGGTTTCACCACTGATAACCTGGGTTTCACCACTGATAACCTGGGTTTCACCACTGATAACCTGGGTTTCACCACTGATAACCTGGGTTTCACCACTGATAATCTGGGTTTCACCACTGATAATCTGGGTTTCACCACTGATAATCTGGGTTTCACCACTGATAACCTGGGTTTCACCACTGATAACCTGGGTTTCACCACTGATAACCTGGGTTTCACCAGTGATAACCTGGGTTTCACCACTGATAACCTGGGTTTCACCACTGATAACCTGGGTTTCACCACTGATAATCTGGGTTTCACCACTGATAACCTGGGTTTCACCAGTGATAACCTGGGTTTCACCACTGATAACCTGGGTTTCACCACTGATAACCTGGGTTTCACCACTGATAATCTGGGTTTCACCACTGATAATCTGGGTTTCACCACTGATAATCTGGGTTTCACCACTGATAACCTGGGTTTCACCACTGATAACCTGGGTTTCACCACTGATAATCTGGGTTTCACCACTGATAATCTGGGTTTCACCACTGATAACCTGGGTTTCACCACTGATAACCTGGGTTTCACCACTGATAACCTGGGTTTCACCACTGATAATCTGGGTTTCACCACTGATAACCTGGGTTTCACCAGTGATAACCTGGGTTTCACCACTGATAACCTGGGTTTCACCAGCGATAACCTGGGTTTCACCACTGATAACCTGGGTTTCACCAGTGATAACCTGGGTTTCACCACTGATAATCTGGGTTTCACCAGTGATAACCTGGGTTTCACCAGTGATAACCTGGGTTTCACCAGTGATAACCTGGGTTTCACCACTGATAACCTGGGTTTCAACACTGATAACCTGGGTTTCACCAGTGATAACCTGGGTTTCACCACTGATAATCTGGGTTTCACCAGTGATAACCTGGGTTTCACCAGTGATAACCTGGGTTTCACCACTGATAACCTGGGTTTCACCACTGATAACCTGGGTTTCACCACTGATAACCTGGGTTTCACCAGTGATAACCTTGTTCTAACCTGTCGTTTTAGAGGAACAACTCTGCTCCAGTTGTGTCATGCTGCGTATTCCTGTAGGAAAACAGAAAGTTGTCCCCACCCCCCTATATGCTGTCCTGACCGTCCTGATGACTTGTCCTTCTCCAGAGCCTGTTTTACATTCTGTACAAGTCGCTCTGCCATTTCAAGCTGCATGATACGAAGCTGATGTGTTTCACCCCCCATTCAACTGGAACAATGTCTCCATCTCTTTTGACACCAGCTGTGGCCCATTGTCTGAAACACACTCCTCAATTACCCTGTAGGCTGAGAACATTCCCCGGAGTGTCTCTACCCTGTAGGCTGAGAACATTCCCCGGATTGTCTCTACCCTGTAGGCTGAGAACATTCCCCGGAGTGTCTCTACCCTGTAGGCTGAGAACATTCCCCGGAGTGTCTCTACCCTGTAGGCTGAGAACATTCCCCGGAGTGTCTCTATCCTGTAGGCTGAGAACATTCCCCAGAGTGTCTCTACCCTGTAGGCTGAGAACATTCCCCGGAGTGTCTCCACCCTGTAGGCTGAGAACATTCCCCAGAGTGTCTCTACCCTGTAGGCTGAGAACATTCCCCGGAGTGTCTCTACCCTGTAGGCTGAGAACATTCCCCGGACTGTCTCTACCCTGTAGGCTGAGAACATTCCCCGGAGTGTCTCTACCCTGTAGGCTGAGAACATTCCCCGGACTGTCTCTACCCTGCAGGCTGAGAACATTCCCCGGAGTGTCTCCACCCTGTAGGCTGAGAACATTCCCCGGAGTGTCTCTACCCTGTAGGCTGAGAACATTCCCCGGAGTGTCTCTACCCTGTAGGCTGAGAACATTCCCCGGAGTGTCTCTACCCTGCAGGCTGAGAACATTCCCCGGAGTGTCTCTACCGTGGCTGTAGCTGAAGTGTTCCTCACACACTTTACCTCTGGCCAGTGTGAGTACGCATCTGTAACTACGAACAACTGGTGCTTTCCTTTTTGAGCAAAATCTACATGGATGCGCTGCCAGGGCCTCTCAGGCCATTTCCAAGGATGCACTGGTGCAAGGTTTGGCATATGCCTATTAGACTGACACACCGGGCCACCGAAAGTGGCTCCTTGCAAGAGTTTCCATTTTGACCATGCCCTAGTGGGTTTCCATTTTGACCATGCCCTAGTGGGTTTCCATTTTGACCATGCCCTAGTGGGTTTCCATTTTGACCATGCCCTAGTGGGTTTCCATTTTGACCATGCCCTAGTGGGTTTCCATTTTGACCATGCCCTAGTGGGTTTCCATTTTGACCATGCCCTAGTGGGTTTCCATTTTGACCATGCCCTAGTGGGTTTCCATTTTGACCATGCCCTAGTGGGTTTCCATTTTGACCATGCCCTAGTGGGTTTCCATTTTGACCATGCCCTAGTGGGTTTCCATTTTGACCATGCCCTAGTGGGTTTCCATTTTGACCATGCCCTAGTGGGTTTCCATTTTGACCATGCCCTAGTGGGTTTCCATTTTGACCATGCCCTAGTGGGTTTCCATTTTGACCATGCCCTAGTGGGTTTCCATTTTGACCATGCCCTAGTGGGTTTCCATTTTGACCATGCCCTAGTGGGTTTTCATTTTGACCATGCCCTAGTGGGTTTTCATTTTGACCATGCCCTAGTGGGTTTTCATTTTGACCATGCCCTAGTGGGTTTTCATTTTGACCATGCCCTAGTGGGTTTTCATTTTGACCATGCCCTAGTGGGTTTTCATTTTGACCATGCCCTAGTGGGTTTTCATTTTGACCATGCCCTAGTGGGTTTTCATTTTGACCATGCCCTAGTGGGTTTTCATTTTGACCATGCCCTAGTGGGTTTTCATTTTGACCATGCCCTTTTCATTTTGAGTGGGTTTTCATTTTTTTGACCATGCCCTAGTGGGTTTTCATTTTGACCATGCCCTAGTGGGTTTTCATTTTGACCATGCCCTAGTGGGTTTTCATTTTGACCA
>NW_026282170.1:0-5826 GCF_023373465.1 Oncorhynchus keta | reverse complement strand
TTATCACCCCTTAAAAAAGTGCTTTCTTTAACGTTTTTTGAAATTCTCTCGATTTTTTGTCAATTACACGTGTAAGAACTGTATGAATATACTTTTATCCAATTTTATTATCATAATTTAATTTTTATTTTACATGCGCATAAGGAATATGTTTTGTCCATTTGCAATATGATTTCATAGGAAGTCAAAAGTCAAAAGTCAAAAATGTCAAAATTTTGTAAAAAAAACTTCACACCCTTAAAAAAGTGCTTTCTGGACCGTTTTTCGAAATTCTTTCAAATGTTGTGTCAATTACACACGTATAAGAACTGTATCAACATACTTTAGTCATATTTTATTATCATCGTTTTTTTTTTACTTGTGCATAAGGAATATGATTTGTCCATTTGCAATATGATTTCATAGGAAGTCAAAAGTCAAAGTCAAAAGTCACTTTTTTGGGGGCCAAATGCCATAAGAAATTTGACATGCTCAAAAATCCTGCAGAAATGCAAAATTGACTAGCCTGATGAACACAGGATGGCCTGGCAGTGATAGTTGCTCCTTTCCATCGCTCGTTGTGTTGACTTCATCACATCCATTTGGTGATGTTTTTTCACTGTTGAATCATATTGCAAGTGCACGTGCATTTGCAATATGGTTCAATGGGCATTTACCATAAGAAATTTGACATGCTCAAAAATCCTGCAGAAATGCAACATTGACTGGCCTGATGAACACAGGATGGCCGGGCATTGATAGTGGGTCTTCTCCATCACTCATTGTGTTGATTTCATTATGTCCATTGGTTTATGTTTTCTCACTTTTGCAAAGTCACTGTGCATTTGCAATATGGTTCAATGGGCATGTACCATCACGAATTTGCCATGCTATAAAAATCCTGCAGGAATGCGAAATTGACTGGCCCGATGAACTCGGGATGGCTGGGCAGTGATTCTGGTTCATCTCAATCGCTCGTTAGAGTTGATTTCAGAATGTCACTTTGGTGATTGTACCTCACTGTTTAAACATATTACAAATGGACAAGAGTCACCAGCAAGTCACCGTCCATCAGTCAATTAGATATCATTCTGACACCAAACTGATACAAACTGACACCAAACCCACTTTTTCCAGCTATCACATACTTCAGAGCTGGCCCAAAATTCACAACGCCTTCGGTTCAAACCCTAAAAAAAAACATAAAACACGTAGTTACGTTCTAGCTGCAGGTCCATTTCTTATGTCATGTGTGTCAGGACCCGGTTACGAACCCGGGTCTCCGGAGTGAGAAACAGTCACTTAACCAACTGATCCACGAATAGTCGGCAGAACCCAGAAGATGAGGCAGACACAGCAGTACTTGAGACGGTGTATTTAATGAAGTAAAAAGTCAAGTTCTTCAGGAAAACATGTAACTCCACAACCTCAAAAGGAATTCCACAAGAACAAAGGTAATCCTCCAAGACAAAAAGGTAAATCCACAAGCCTCAAAAGATACTCAAAAAACAAACAAACAAACAAGAACAAAAAACAGAATTCCACAAGAGAGTCCACCGGGAACAACAAGAGTTCACAAAGTACTAGGGCTGGGTGCTAACATACAAACACAGAGCAAAGGACTGAGGAAAACAAAGGGTTTAAATACAATCAGGGGAAACGAGGCACAGGTGCAAATAATAATGGGGATCAAGGGAAAACAAAAGGTCAAAAGGCACAATGGGGGCATCTAGTGACCAAAAACCGGAACAACCCTGGCCAAATCCTGACAGAATCCCCCCCCTAGGAACGGCTCCTGACGTTCCTACCAGCTCTCTCAGGGTGGAGGGCCCTGAACTGACGAATGAGGTCAGGGTCCAGTATGTCTTTGGCAGGAACCCAGGAGTGCTCCTCGGGACCGTAGCCTTCCCAGTCCACCAGATACTGCCAGGACCGCTGCACCCGGCGGGAATCCAGTATCCGATGGACGGTATAAGCCGGCTGGCCTCCAATGACACGAGGCGGAGGGGGAGGTCTGTCTGCCGGGACAAGGGGAGAAAAAACAACAGGTTTTAATAAGGAAATGTGAAACGTGGGATTAATCTTAAGGGATCTGGGTAAGTGTAGGCGATAAGAAACTGGGTTAACTCTCCTGGCAACCTTAAAGGGACCGATGTATTTTTGGGACAGCTTGCGAGACTCCACCCGTAATGGTAAGTCTCTTGTGGAGAGCCAGACTCTCTGGCCGGGGCGCAGGGTAGGCCCGGGACGGCGACGTCTGTTGGCTTGTTGTTGGTACCTCTGTGAGGAACGCATAAGATTAAGACGGGTCTTCCTCCACATAAGCCGACAGCGTCTGACGAACTTCAAGGCTGAAGGCACTCTGACTTCTGCCTCCTGGTCCGGGAACAATGGAGGGGCATAGCCAAACTGACACTCGTGCGGGGACATACCAGTGGAGGAGGAGCGCAAGGTGTTGTGCGCGTATTCGGCCCAAACAATGAAGGACGACCATGTGGACGGGTTGTTACGAGTCATACATCGGAGGGTGGTTTCCAGCTCTTGATTCATCCTCTCTGTTTGGCCGTTGGACTCCGGATGGTACCCTGAAGATAGACTGGCAGAAGCCCCCATGAGTTGGCAGAAGGCCTTCCAAAACCTAGAGGCGAACTGGGGACCTCTGTCAGAAACCATATCTTGAGGAATGCCGAAGACTCGGAACACATGATTAATTACCAACTCAGCCGTTTCCTTGGCAGAAGGTAACTTAGCCAGAGGGACGAACCTGGCCGCCTTAGAAAACCTGTCGATTATGACTAGGATAGTAGTATTGCCATGGGATGGAGGAAGGCCAGTAATAAAGTCCAACGAGATATGGGACCAGGGTCTGTGGGGAACAGGTAAAGGGTGAAGGAGTCCTTGCGGACGGCGGTGAGAAGATTTGCCCTGGCAGCACACGGGGCAGGCATTGACGAAAGTGGCAACGTCTTCTCTTATGGTAGGCCACCAGAACTTACGCTGGATGAACTCCAAGGTGCGACCTACGCCCGGGTGACAGGTGAGGCGAGAGGAGTGCACCCACAGAAGGACCTGAGTCCTCACTGCCTTGGGGACAAACAACCGATTGGCAGGACCTCCTTTCGGGTCCGGTTCAATAGCTTGAGCTCGTCTCACGGTATCCTCAACTTGCCACGAGATCGGAGCCACGATCTTAGCAGCAGGAAGGACAGGCATGTCCGTGTCATCTCGAATGGCAGGAGCGTAGACTCGGGACAGGGCATCCGGTTTGAGATTCTTCGACCCGGGCCAATAGGTGAGGATAAACTGGAATCGATTGAAGAAAAGAGACCATCTAGCTTGTCTAGAGTTCAACCGCTTCTCCTGCTGGATATACTCCAGATTTTTGTGGTCCGTAAGCACTTGAAACGGGTGAGAAGCCCCCTCGAGCCAGTGTCTCCATTCCTTCAATGCCATCTTAACCGCTAGGAGTTCACGATCCCCCACATCGTAGTTCCTCTCAGCCGGGGTAAGCCGGTGTGAGAAGAAAGCGCACAGATGAAGCTTCTTGTCTTCACCCCTCTGAGACAGGACAGCTCCAACACCAACCTCTGAGGCGTCTACCTCCACCACAAACGGTTCATCCGTAGTCGGTAGTATCAGGATGGGAGCAGAGAGGACGCGCTGCTTGAGTCCTTGGGAGGCCGTCTCAGCTTCTCTTCCCCACAAAAACCTTGCATTGCCACCCCTGGTTAAAGCTGAGAGAGCGGCTGCCACCAAGCTGAAGTTCTTGATGAACTTCAGGAAAACATGTAACTCCACAACCTCAAAAGGAATTCCACAAGAACAAAGGTAATCCTCCAAGACAAAAAGGTAAATCCACAAGGTGGAAGGTATAGCACAAAAAAGCCTCAAAAGATACTCAAAAAACAAACAAACAAGAACAAAAAACAGAATTCCACAAGAGAGTACACCGGGAACAACAAGAGTTCACAGAGTACTAGGGCTGGGTGCTAACATACAAACACAGAGCAAAGGACTGAGGAAAACAAAGGGTTTAAATACAATCAGGGGAAACGAGGCACAGGTGCAAATAATAATGGGGATCAAGGGAAAACAAAAGGTCAAAAGGCACAATGGGGGCATCTAGTGACCAAAAACCAGAACAACCCTGGCCAAATCCTGACAATGTGTAGGCCTAGCTGAGGCGACCCCGAATCCCAAGTTTCAGCTCGATAGGTCATTTGGTGTCCGAGCAATACCTAAATTAGTGCTGAAAATCCACTTTTTTCCATGACTTGCTACGGGGTCCTTGAATGAGCTATCGGACAGAAACGTTGGGGTCTGTCTATATGTGCCGAGACGGTCGGAATGCACCGTGTCTTGCGACTCTGGGACATTTCTAAATGTCGTCATTTTCGTGATGCAAAAATGAATTGAAGTCATTGCAAATGTACGAGGCTGTTTCTCGGTCCGAGAACCTTCTAGAGCCACGTAACTCACCACACACTATCGACCTGAGGTCTAGAACAGGATTCTAAAGTTTCGGGAAACTCTAGGTCTGACGGTTCTTTAACCTGTTGATCCTACCCCCTACTTTTTCAAACATTCTGTTAAAAATCGCGCAACATTTCAGCGCCCTGCTACTCATGCCAGGAATATAGTATATGCATATGATTAGTATGTGTGGATAGAAAACACTCAGACCTTTCTAAAACTGGTTAAATCACGGCTGTGACAATAACAGAAAGTGCATTTCATCGAAAAGCGCAGGAAAATCTGATCACTGAAAACTGGAAAATATATCAATGCGCCACTTGAATGTATTGTTGAATGGAAACCACATTACCTGGAGCCGAGGTTGCAATACCTACAGCTTCCACACGATGTCAACAGTCTTGTCATTTGCCTAGGCTTTGTTTCTTGGTCAAACGAACAAGAGACCATTTCTTCCGGTCTCCGACCGGATATTTTGGTTGAGATTTATCCGGACATTATTTCAAGACATAGAGCTATAGAATATACATCGCACCGTGATCAATTTGATCGATTATTAACGTTTACTAATACCTAAAGTTGCATTACAAAAGTATTTTGAAGTGTTTTGTGAAAGTTTATCGTTGACTTTTTTCATTTAAAAAAAGTACGTTGCGTTATAAAACGCTGTTTTTTTCCTTGATCACACAGTCTTCATAGATCGATATCTAGGCTATATATGGACCGATTTAATCGAAAAAAAGACCCAATAGTGATGTTTATGGGACATCTAGGAGTGCCAACAAAGAAGATCGTCAAAGTTAATGAATGTTTTATATTTTATTTCTGCATTTTGTGTAGCGCCGACTATGCAAATGATTTTGTTTACGTCCCCTCGGGTCTTTAGGGGTGTTGCATGCTATCAGATAATAGCTTCTCATGCTTTTGCCGAAAAGCATTTTAAAAATCTGACTCGTTGGATGAATTCACAACGAGTGTAGCTTTAATTCAGTACCCTGCATGTGTGTTTTAATGAACGTTTGAGTTTTAACGAGTGCTATTAGCATTTAGCGTAGCGCATTTGCATTTCCAGATGTCTAGATGGGACGCCTGCGTGTCGGGTGGAGGTAAGAGGTTAAAAGTTCCAACAAGGTTAACTAATGCAGGCAGTGTATGTCTCTACGCACCCCAATGTGTCCCTCCTTCCAAGCTGTGTGTGTGTGATTTAGTTTTCCATTGAAATTTTATGGGAAAAATGACTGATTTACAGTTCATGGGGGTTGCCAAATCACATATATGAAGTTTTGGAAAGATTTGACTTTTTTAACCCCCCGAAACAGCCCCTGAGACACCAATTATGGCACTTCCGGTTGGCACAGGAAGCTATAAGTCAAC
>NW_026282169.1:0-3092 GCF_023373465.1 Oncorhynchus keta | reverse complement strand
CTGCTATTAATAATATGCCATTTAGCAGACGCTTTTATCAAAGCGACTTACAGTCATGTGTGCATACATTCTATGTATGGGTGGTCCCGAGATCGAACCCACTACCCTGGCGTTACAAGCGCCATGCTCTCAACTGAGCTACAGAAGGACCACTATTCTTGGGTAGCTGAATGACCGTTGCCCCTCTCGATGTCTGAGGGCACACCGTCTTCTAGACTTAAATTGAAGATGTGGCCAATAAGAGTCACAATGTATTCCACTACAAATCTTAGCAATTTACCATCCAGGTAGTCGGTACCAGGTGGTTTGTCCTTATTTATAGATTAGCAACCATTTTGTTCACCTCTTCCACACCCACTTTGTGGAACTGAAAACTACAGTGCTTGTCTTTCATTATTTGGTCCCTTCCAGTTACTAGTCCAACGCCTCTAACCACTAGGCCACATATGTCAGAGTCAAGGCCCGCGGGCCACATCCGGCCAGCGAGAAGGTTTTACGGCCCCTGGGATGATCTTGATTTATTATTAGAACCGGCCCGCAGACCGCAGCAAGCCGGCAGCCCGCAGATCTTTTACACGCACCAATACTACATTTCCCACAATGCAACGGTGAGCACCGAAAGGGTAGGCTGCTTCATTTCAATATTTATTGGCACAGCAGTTGTCAGCATCACAGTAAAATTAACTTTCAGATACCCATCAAAAATGGCAAAACGGGAAGGTGGACACTGAGAACCGGGGTTTCAAACAAGGTGGGAGTCGGAGTATTTGTTCACGGAGGTAGCTGGAAAACCTGTGTGTGTCTTCTGTGTGGAGAAAGTGTGGCGGTACTGAAAGAGTATAATCTTATAATACATTATGAAACGAAACACGCGGACAAAAACAAGAATATGGACATGGAAACAAAGGCTACAAAAGGTAGAGGAATTAAAACGAGGCCTCAAAATCTCGACAGGCTCTGTCTAAAAAAGCCAAATCACAAGGCCAGGCTGCTGTCAAGGCCAGTTTTATTTGGCAGAAGAGACGTTAAATCAGCCCGGCCATTTACGAGGGGGATTTCATCAAAAACTGCATGATTAAAGTTTGTGACGAAGTTTGCCCAGAAAAAAGGCAACTCTTTTAAATGTGAGTCTGAGCAGAAACACCATTGCCGAGAGAGTAGACCAGTTGTCCATCAATCTAAAAGAGCAGCTTGTGAAAAGGGAAAAGATTTCATTGCATATCCTTGGCTGTGGATGAGAGCACCCGACATTTCTGACATTGCCCAGTTGTCAATTTTCATCCGCGGAGTGGACTCCAGCCTAAAGCGTGACAGAGGAGTTTTTGGTTTTACGTCCTATGCATGGCACAACCACGGGGCATGATTTGTATGAAGAGGTGTCAAGATGTAAATGAGATGGAGCTGCCTTGGGAAAACTTGTGGGTTTGACAACCGACGGAGCACCTGCGATGTGTGGACACAGGAGCGGACTGGTGGCGAAGATACGGGAAAAGATGCAAGAGGAAAACGCGACAGGTGAGCTGACAGCTTATCATTGTATCATACACCAGGAAGCGTTGTGCAGTAAAGCCTTGAAAATGGAGCATGTAATGAGCATCATCACGCGCACAGTTAACTTTATCAGAGCCAAAAGGTTTGAATCACTGCCAGTTCAAGGCATTTCTGAAGGAGTTAGAAACGGAGCATGGTGATTTGCCTTATCACACAGAGGTGCGATGGCTAAGCCAGGGGAAAGGTGCTTCAAAGATGTTTCGAAGCTTCGTGAGGAGATTTGTCTGTTCTTGGACAGCAAAGGGAAAGACACAACACAACTCCGAGACGAAATGTTTCTGTGTGAAATGGCTTTTCTGTGTGACATTACGAGTCATCTGAATGCAATGAACTTGCAGCTGCAGGGTCGGGATCATGTCATCTCTGATATGTACAGTACAGTGAAGGCATTTAAAACCAACCTGACTCTGTGGGAGACGAGATGCGGAAGAAAATTTGAGCCACTTTCCCAGCTGCCAGACCATGAAAGAGAAGCTCTCTACCAGTGCGTTCCCGAGCGCACAGTTGGCTGATAAAATAGGTATGCTTGCCGCTGACTTTCGGCGCGATTTGCTGACTTTGAAGCACACAAAAAAGCAGGTTGGAACTGCTCGGTAACCCATTTGCTGTTGACGTGGAAAGCTCACCGCAAACCTCCAAATGGGAGTTGATTGACCTCCAATGCAATGATGCACTGAGGGCAAAATATGCGGCAGTGGGTGCTGCGGAGTTCGCCCGTTTCCTCCCCGACACAATGCCCCAGCTGCGCATCCAGGCTGCTCAAACGTTGTCTATGTTTGGCAGCACATACCTGTGTGAACAACTGTTTTCTTTGATGAACTTGAACAAAACATCACACAGAAAGTCGACTTACACTGAACACCTCCACTCAATTCTGAGGATTTCTCAGCTCAGAGCCTTACCCTGAACATTGATGAACTTGTGGAAAAGATGGGACACCACCAAGTATCACCCTCAACCTCAAACAAGTGAACATTACCAAAGTAATCACATATTTAGAGTTTTTACTCAGTTCAAGTTTAAAAGTTAAAGTTTAATATTTGTTTTCACTGCATGTTACTTCTCCTTAAACAAAGTGTTGTTTTTGATTAATAGATTTTTGCACTTTATTTTATTGTATTTCAATCCAATTATATTTTAAAAATATTTCAGTTGAGTGGATGATAGAAAATTGCTATTATTGTTTTTTTCTTTGAAGTAAATTTAGCCCACTTTTGCTAAAATAGAAAATATAGGCTACTGATGGTGCCTTGAATACCGGTTTCTTTCATTTAATGTTCATGTTATGGGGATTTTTATATAAAGGAAATTTGTCTTTTGTGTCTGTTGAAAATTAAAGATTACTGACAGAGCCATAAGAAAATATTACTTTATTTATCTGATCATATTGGAATATATTTGTTAGGTTTTCAGTAGGTTCAATTAGGTTCACTAGACTATATGCGTCATTTAAAAATTTTTCAATGAACATTCGAACAGTCCGGCCCTCGGCTTGTAGCTAAATTTTTATTTGGCCCTCCGTCCATTTGACTTTGACACCC
>NW_026282168.1:0-4929 GCF_023373465.1 Oncorhynchus keta | reverse complement strand
GACCTATAAACACAAATACAGTCCACCTCCCATACCACTGGGCAGCTACCAGCTTAGAGAGGCGGGAAGGATGGAGTAGGTGTCTGTGGACCCATCCTCGGTGTCGTGAAAGGCGGGACAGTGCGTCAGCCCTCACGTTCTGGGAGCCCGGTCTATAAGACAAAGTAAACCGGAACCGGGTGAAGAACATGGCCCACCTTGCCTGACGTGGGTTGTCTCTGCAGCCCGAATATACTCCAGATTCTGGTGGTCGGTCCAGATGAGAAAAGGGTGCTTAGCCCCTGCCAGTGTCTCCACACCTTCAGAGCTCTAACCACCCTAGCAACCCGGGCCCCACATCATAGTTACGCTCCGCTGGGCTGAGCTCTTGAGAAGAAAGCCAGGGCGGAGTTTGGGTGGCGTGACTCCGAGCGCCGTGATAGCACGGCACCCACCCCAGCCTCGGACGCGTCCACTTCCACTATGAATGCTAGAGAGGATCTCGATGCGCTAACATCGGGCGCATCAGTGAACAGCGCCTTCAACTTGTTGAATGCTCTGTCCGCTCTGTGCTGACCATCACACTGACCAGCCCCCCTTCAGCAGTGAGGTAATGGAGCCGCTATCTGGCCAAACTCCGGATAAACCTCCGGTAGTAGTTGGCAAACCCAAAAACCGCTGCACCTCCTTTACCGTGGTTGGAGTCGGCCACCATGCACGGCCCTACGCGGTCACCCTCCATCACCACCCCGAGGTGGAAATGCGATATCCCAGAAAAGAGATCTGGCCCGCTTAGAGAACACGCATTCTCAGCCTTGACGTATAGGTCATGCTCCAGCAGTCTACCAAGCACTTTGCGCACCAGAGACACTACGCGCCGTGTGAGTGGCCGAGTAGATCAGAATGTCATCGATATAAACAAACCACTCCCTGCCCGCACAGCGGCTCCTCTCGTCTACAAGCGGATTGGAAAACGGCTGGAGCATTCTTCTTAACCCATACGGCATGACGAGGTACTCATAGTGGCCGGATGTAGTAATTAAATGCGGTTTTCCACTCGTCTCCTTCCGACGCACCAGACTATACGCGCTCCTGAGATCCAGTTTTGTGAAGAACTGCGCTCCGTGGAACGATTCCACCGTCGAGCGATGAGAGGTAGAGGGTAACTATACCCCACTGTGATGGCGGATAGACCTCTATCAGATCGATACACGGACGCAAACCTCCCTCCTTTTTCCTCACAAAAAGAAACTTGAGGAGACGGGTGAAATGGAGGGCCGAATGTACCCCTATCCCAGCGACTCCGTGACATATGTCTCCATTGCCAACGCCTCCTCCTGGGACAGTGGGTACACGTGACTCTTGGGAAGCGCAGCTCACCTGAGATCTATCAGAAATCCCTTCCCGGTCGATAAGGTGGTGACTTAGTCGCTCACTTTACTGGAAAGCGACCAACTCCGGCATACCCGGGGAATGCACACCGTGGAATTCTGGTCTGACCTCCACCGACGTGGCACCGATGGAAACTCCCAAACACCTTCCAGAACACTCCGCTGACCACCCTGGAGAACCCCCTGTCTCCACGAAATTTTAGGATTGTGCCGGGCCAGCCAGGGAGTCCCCAGCACCACTGGAAACGCAGGCGAATCAATAATAAAAAAACTGATACGCTCCCTATGATTCCCCTGCGTCACCATGTCCAGTGGGACCGTGGTCTCCCTGACCATCCCTGACCCTAATGGCCGGCTATCTAGGGAGGCGGGCCGGCTGTCTAATAAAGACAAACTAATTAAACTAATTAAACATGAACAGGTGCTACCACTAAACATACAAGGAGGGGGAGGAAAAACAATCAGTGGCAGCTAATAGGCCGGTGATGACGACCGCCGAGCGCCACCCGCCCGGGAAGGGGAAACACCCTCGGTCGGACTCGTGACACCTATGTGGAGCATATAAACACAAATACACAGGCCTCTGTGAAGCATATAAACACAAATACACAGGCCTCTGTGGACCTATAAACACAAATACACAGGCCTCTGTGGAGCATATAAACACAAATACACAGGCCTCTGTGGAGCATATAAACACAAATACACAGGCATCTGTGGACCTATAAACACAAATACACAGGCCTCTGTGGAGCATATAAACACAAATACACAGGCCTATGTGGAGCATATAAACACAAATACACAGGCCTCTGTGGACCTATAAACACAAATACACAGGCCTCTTTGGACCTATAAACACAAATACACAGGCCTCTGTGGAGCATACAAACACAAATACACAGGCCTCTGTGGAGCATATAAACACAAATACACAGGCCTCTGTGGAGCATATAAACACAAATACACAGGCCTCATGTGGACCTATAAACACAAATACACAGGCCTCTGTGGACCTATAAACACAAATACACAGGCCTCTGTGGAGCATACAAACACAAATACACAGGACTCTGTGGAGCTATAAAAACAAACACACAGGCCTCTGTGGACCTATAAACACAAATACACAGGCCTCAGAGGACCTATAAACACAAATATACAGGCCTCTGGAGCATATAAACACAAATACACAGGACTCTGTGGACCTATAAACACAAAAACACAGGCCTCTGTGGACCTATAAACACAAATACACAGGCCTCCGTGGACCTATAAACACAAATACACAGGCCTCTGTGGAGCATATAAACACAAATACACAGGACTCTGTGGAGCATATAAACACAAATACACAGGCCTCTGTGGACCTATAAACACAAATACACAGGCCTCTGTGGACCTATAAACACAAATACACAGGCCTCTGTGGACCTATAAATACAAATACACAGGCCTCTGTGGAGCATATAAACACAAATACACAGGCCTCTGTGGAGCATATAAACACAAATACACAGGCCTCTGTGGAGCATATAAACACAAATACACAGGCCTCTGTGGAGCATATAAACACAAATACACAGGCCTCTGTGGAGCATATAAACACAAATACACAGGCCTGTGTGGAGCATATAAACACAAATACACAGGCCTCTGTGGACCTATAAATACAAATACACAGGCCTCTGTGGACCTATAAACACAAATACACAGGCTTCTGTGGACCTATAAATACAAATACACAGGCCTCTGTGGAGCATATAAACACAAATACACAGGCCTCTGTGGAGCATATAAACACAAATACACAGGCCTCTGTGGAGCATATAAACACAAATACACAGGCCTCTGTGGAGCATTTAAACACAAATACACAGGCCTCTGTGGACCTATAAACACAAATACACAGGCCTCTGTGGACCTAAAAACACAAATACACAGGCCTCTGTGGACCTATAAACACAACTACGCCGGCCTCTGTGGAGCATATAAACACAAATACACAGGCCTCTGTGGACCTATAAACACAAATACACAGGCATCTGTGGACCTATAAACACAAATACACAGGCCTCTGTGGACCTATAAACACAAATACACAGGCATCTGTGGACCTATAAACACAAATACACAGGCCTCTGTGGAGCATATAAACACAAATACACAGGCATCTGTGGACCTATAAACACAAATACACAGGCCTCTGTGGAGCATATAAACACAAATATACAGGCCTCTGTGGACCTATAAACACAAATACACAGGCCTCGGTGGACCTATATACACAAATACACAGGCATCTGTGGACCTATAAACACAAATACACAGGCCTCTGTGGACCTATAAACACAAATACACAGGCCTCTGTGGACCTATAAACACAAATACACAGGCATCTGTGGACCTATAAACACAAATACACAGGCCTCTGTGGAGCATATAAACACAAATACACAGGCCTCTGTGGAGCATATAAACACAAATACACAGGCCTCTGTGGAGCATATAAACACAAATACACAGGCCTCTGTGGAGCATATAAACACAAATACACAGGCCTCTGTGGAGCATATAAACACAAATACACAGGCCTCTGTGGAGCATATAAACACAAATACACAGGCCTGTGTGGGCATATAAACACAAATACACAGGCCTCTGTGGACCTATAAATACAAATACACAGGCCTCTGTGGACCTATAAACACAAATACACAGGCTTCTGTGGACCTATAAATACAAATACACAGGCCTCTGTGGAGCATATAAACACAAATACACAGGCCTCTGTGGAGCATATAAACACAAATACACAGGCCTCTGTGGAGCATATAAACACAAATACACAGGCCTCTGTGGAGCATTTAAACACAAATACACAGGCCTCTGTGGACCTATAAACACAAATACACAGGCCTCTGTGGACCTAAAAACACAAATACACAGGCCTCTGTGGACCTATAAACACAACTACGCCGGCCTCTGTGGAGCTATAAACACAAATACACAGGCCTCTATGGACCTATAAACACAAATACACAGGCCTCTTTGGACCTATAAACACAAATACACAGGCCTCTGTGGAGCATATAAACACAAATACACAGGCCTGTGTGGAGCATATAAACACAAATACACAGGCCTCTGTGGACCTATAAACACAAATACACAGGCATCTGTGGACCTATAAACACAAATACACAGGCCTCTGTGGACCTATAAACACAAATACACAGGCATCTGTGGACCTATAAACACAAATACACAGGCCTCTGTGGAGCATATAAACACAAATACACAGGCATCTGTGGACCTATAAACACAAATACACAGGCCTCTGTGGAGCATATAAACACAAATATACAGGCCTCTGTGGACCTATAAACACAAATACACAGGCCTCGGTGGACCTATATACACAAATACACAGGCATCTGTGGACCTATAAACACAAATACACAGGCCTCTGTGGACCTATAAACACAAATACACAGGCCTCTGTGGACCTATAAACACAAATACACAGGCATCCGTGGAGCTATAAACAAACACACAG
>NW_026282167.1:0-18268 GCF_023373465.1 Oncorhynchus keta | reverse complement strand
ATGTATGTACTGTATATCTCTAGATATAGAGTTAAATATGGAGATGTATGTACTGTATATCTCCAGATATAGAGTTAAATATGTTGATGTATGTACTGTATATCTCCAGATATAGAGTTAAATATGGAGATGTATGTACTGTATATCTCCAGATATGGAGTTAAATATGGAGATGTATGTACTGTATATCTCCAGATATGGAGTTAAATATGGAGATGTATGTACTGTATATCTCCAGATATGGAGTTAAATATGGAGATGTATGTACTGTATATCTCTAGATATAGAGTTAAATATGGAGATGTATGTACTGTATATCTCTAGATATAGAGTTAAATATGGAGATGTATGTACTGTATATCTCCAGATATAGAGTTAAATATGGAGATGTATGTACTGTATATCTCCAGATATGGAGTTAAATATGGAGATGTATGTACTGTATATCTCCAGATATGGAGTTAAATATGGAGATGTATGTACTGTATATCTCCAGATATGGAGATGTATGTACTGTATATCTCCAGATATAGAATTAAATATGGAGATGTATGTACTGTATATCTCCAGATATGGAGTTAAATATGGAGATGTATGTACTGTATATCTCTAGATATAGAGTTAAATATGGAGATGTATGTACTGTATATCTCCAGATATGGAGTTAAATATGGAGATGTATGTACTGTATATCGCTAGATATAGAGTTAAATATGGAAATGTATGTACTGTATATCTCTAGATATAGAGTTAAATATGTTGATGTATGTACTGTATATCTCCAGATATGGAGTTAAATATGGAGATGTATGTACTGTATATCTCTAGATATAGAATTAAATATGGAGATGTATGTACTGTATATCTCTAGATATAGAGTTAAATATGTTGATGTATGTACTGTATATCTCCAGATATGGAGTTAAATATGGAGATGTATGTACTGTATATCTCCAGATATAGAGTTAAATATGGAGATGTATGTACTGTATATCTCTAGATATAGAGTTAAATATGGAGATGTATGTACTGTATATCTCCAGATATGGAGTTAAATATGGAGATGTATGTACTGTATATCGCTAGATATAGAGTTAAATATGGAAATGTATGTACTGTATATCTCTAGATATAGAGTTAAATATGTTGATGTATGTACTGTATATCTCCAGATATGGAGTTAAATATGGAGATGTATGTACTGTATATCTCTAGATATAGAATTAAATATGGAGATGTATGTACTGTATATCTCTAGATATAGAGTTAAATATGTTGATGTATGTACTGTATATCTCCAGATATGGAGTTAAATATGGAGATGTATGTACTGTATATCTCTAGATATAGAGTTAAATATGGAGATGTATGTACTGTATATCTCTAGATATAGAGTTAAATATGGAGATGTATGTACTGTATATCTCTAGATATAGAGTTAAATATGGAGATGTATGTACTGTATATCTCTAGATATAGAGTTAAATATGGAGATGTATGTACTGTATATCTCTAGATATAGAGTTAAATATGGAGATGTATGTACTGTATATCTCCAGATATAGAGTTAAATATGGAGATGTATGTACTGTATATCTCCAGATATAGAGTTAAATATGGAGATGTATGTACTGTATATCTCCAGATATAGAGTTAAATATGGAGATGTATGTACTGTATATCTCCAGATATAGAGTTAAATATGGAGATGTATGTACTGTATATCTCCAGATATAGAGTTAAATATGGAGATGTATGTACTGTATATCTCCAGATATAGAGTTAAATATGGAGATGTATGTACTGTATATCTCCAGATATAGAGTTAAATATGGAGATGTATGTACTGTATATCTCCAGATATGGAGTTAAATATGGAGATGTATGTACTGTATATCTCCAGATATAGAGTTAAATATGGAGATGTATGTACTGTATATCTCCAGATATGGAGTTAAATATGGAGATGTATGTACTGTATATCTCCAGATATAGAGTTAAATATGGAGATGTATGTACTGTATATCTCCAGATATAGAGTTAAATATGGAGATGTATGTACTGTATATCTCCAGATATAGAGTTAAATATGGAGATGTATGTACTGTATATCTCCAGATATAGAGTTAAATATGGAGATGTATGTACTGTATATCTCCAGATATGGAGTTAAATATGGAGATGTATGTACTGTATATCTCCAGATATGGAGTTAAATATGGAGATGTATGTACTGTATATCTACAGATATAGAGTTAAATATGGAGATGTATGTACTGTATATCTACAGATATAGAGTTAAATATGGAGATGTATGTACTGTATATCTACAGATATAGAGTTAAATATGGAGATGTATGTACTGTATATCTCCAGATATAGAGTTAAATATGGAGATGTATGTACTGTATATCTCCAGATATAGAGTTAAATATGGAGATGTATGTACTGTATATCTCCAGATATGGAGTTAAATATGGAGATGTATGTACTGTATATCTCCAGATATGGAGTTAAATATGGAGATGTATGTACTGTATATCTCCAGATATAGAGTTAAATATGGAGATGTATGTACTGTATATCTCCAGATATGGAGTTAAATATGGAGATGTATGTACTGTATATCTCCAGATATGGAGTTAAATATGGAGATGTATGTACTGTATATCTCCAGATATGGAGATGTATGTACTGTATATCTCCAGATATAGAATTAAATATGGAGATGTATGTACTGTATATCTCCAGATATGGAGTTAAATATGGAGATGTATGTACTGTATATCTCTAGATATAGAGTTAAATATGGAGATGTATGTACTGTATATCTCTAGATATAGAGTTAAATATGGAGATGTATGTACTGTATATCTCCAGATATAGAGTTAAATATGGAGATGTATGTACTGTATATCTCCAGATATGGAGTTAAATATGGAGATGTATGTACTGTATATCTCCAGATATGGAGTTAAATATGGAGATGTATGTACTGTATATCTCCAGATATGGAGATGTATGTACTGTATATCTCCAGATATAGAATTAAATATGGAGATGTATGTACTGTATATCTCCAGATATGGAGTTAAATATGGAGATGTATGTACTGTATATCTCTAGATATAGAGTTAAATATGGAGATGTATGTACTGTATATCTCCAGATATGGAGTTAAATATGGAGATGTATGTACTGTATATCGCTAGATATAGAGTTAAATATGGAAATGTATGTACTGTATATCTCTAGATATAGAGTTAAATATGTTGATGTATGTACTGTATATCTCCAGATATGGAGTTAAATATGGAGATGTATGTACTGTATATCTCTAGATATAGAATTAAATATGGAGATGTATGTACTGTATATCTCTAGATATAGAGTTAAATATGTTGATGTATGTACTGTATATCTCCAGATATGGAGTTAAATATGGAGATGTATGTACTGTATATCTCCAGATATAGAGTTAAATATGGAGATGTATGTACTGTATATCTCTAGATATAGAGTTAAATATGGAGATGTATGTACTGTATATCTCCAGATATGGAGTTAAATATGGAGATGTATGTACTGTATATCGCTAGATATAGAGTTAAATATGGAAATGTATGTACTGTATATCTCTAGATATAGAGTTAAATATGTTGATGTATGTACTGTATATCTCCAGATATGGAGTTAAATATGGAGATGTATGTACTGTATATCTCTAGATATAGAATTAAATATGGAGATGTATGTACTGTATATCTCCAGATATAGAGTTAAATATGTTGATGTATGTACTGTATATCTCCAGATATGGAGTTAAATATGGAGATGTATGTACTGTATATCTCTAGATATAGAGTTAAATATGGAGATGTATGTACTGTATATCTCTAGATATAGAGTTAAATATGGAGATGTATGTACTGTATATCTCTAGATATAGAGTTAAATATGGAGATGTATGTACTGTATATCTCTAGATATAGAGTTAAATATGGAGATGTATGTACTGTATATCTCTAGATATAGAGTTAAATATGGAGATGTATGTACTGTATATCTCCAGATATAGAGTTAAATATGGAGATGTATGTACTGTATATCTCCAGATATAGAGTTAAATATGGAGATGTATGTACTGTATATCTCCAGATATAGAGTTAAATATGGAGATGTATGTACTGTATATCTCCAGATATAGAGTTAAATATGGAGATGTATGTACTGTATATCTCCAGATATAGAGTTAAATATGGAGATGTATGTACTGTATATCTCCAGATATAGAGTTAAATATGGAGATGTATGTACTGTATATCTCCAGATATAGAGTTAAATATGGAGATGTATGTACTGTATATCTCCAGATATGGAGTTAAATATGGAGATGTATGTACTGTATATCTCCAGATATAGAGTTAAATATGGAGATGTATGTACTGTATATCTCCAGATATAGAGTTAAATATGGAGATGTATGTACTGTATATCTCCAGATATAGAGTTAAATATGGAGATGTATGTACTGTATATCTCCAGATATAGAGTTAAATATGGAGATGTATGTACTGTATATCTCCAGATATGGAGTTAAATATGGAGATGTATGTACTGTATATCTCCAGATATGGAGTTAAATATGGAGATGTATGTACTGTATATCTCCAGATATAGAGTTAAATATGGAGATGTATGTACTGTATATCTCCAGATATGGAGTTAAATATGGAGATGTATGTACTGTATATCTCCAGATATGGAGTTAAATATGGAGATGTATGTACTGTATATCTCCAGATATGGAGATGTATGTACTGTATATCTCCAGATATAGAATTAAATATGGAGATGTATGTACTGTATATCTCCAGATATGGAGTTAAATATGGAGATGTATGTACTGTATATCTCTAGATATAGAGTTAAATATGGAGATGTATGTACTGTATATCTCTAGATATAGAGTTAAATATGGAGATGTATGTACTGTATATCTCCAGATATAGAGTTAAATATGGAGATGTATGTACTGTATATCTCCAGATATGGAGTTAAATATGGAGATGTATGTACTGTATATCTCCAGATATGGAGTTAAATATGGAGATGTATGTACTGTATATCTCCAGATATGGAGATGTATGTACTGTATATCTCCAGATATAGAATTAAATATGGAGATGTATGTACTGTATATCTCCAGATATGGAGTTAAATATGGAGATGTATGTACTGTATATCTCTAGATATAGAGTTAAATATGGAGATGTATGTACTGTATATCTCCAGATATGGAGTTAAATATGGAGATGTATGTACTGTATATCGCTAGATATAGAGTTAAATATGGAAATGTATGTACTGTATATCTCTAGATATAGAGTTAAATATGTTGATGTATGTACTGTATATCTCCAGATATGGAGTTAAATATGGAGATGTATGTACTGTATATCTCTAGATATAGAATTAAATATGGAGATGTATGTACTGTATATCTCTAGATATAGAGTTAAATATGTTGATGTATGTACTGTATATCTCCAGATATGGAGTTAAATATGGAGATGTATGTACTGTATATCTCTAGATATAGAGTTAAATATGGAGATGTATGTACTGTATATCTCTAGATATAGAGTTAAATATGGAGATGTATGTACTGTATATCTCTAGATATAGAGTTAAATATGGAGATGTATGTACTGTATATCTCTAGATATAGAGTTAAATATGGAGATGTATGTACTGTATATCTCCAGATATAGAGTTAAATATGGAGATGTATGTACTGTATATCTCCAGATATAGAGTTAAATATGGAGATGTATGTACTGTATATCTCCAGATATAGAGTTAAATATGGAGATGTATGTACTGTATATCTCCAGATATGGAGTTAAATATGGAGATGTATGTACTGTATATCTCCAGATATAGAGTTAAATATGGAGATGTATGTACTGTATATCTCCAGATATAGAGTTAAATATGGAGATGTATGTACTGTATATCTCCAGATATGGAGTTAAATATGGAGATGTATGTACTGTATATCTCCAGATATAGAGTTAAATATGGAGATGTATGTACTGTATATCTCCAGATATAGAGTTAAATATGGAGATGTATGTACTGTATATCTCCAGATATAGAGTTAAATATGGAGATGTATGTACTGTATATCTCCAGATATAGAGTTAAATATGGAGATGTATGTACTGTATATCTCCAGATATAGAGTTAAATATGGAGATGTATGTACTGTATATCTCCAGATATGGAGTTAAATATGGAGATGTATGTACTGTATATCTCCAGATATGGAGTTAAATATGGAGATGTATGTACTGTATATCTCCAGATATGGAGTTAAATATGGAGATGTATGTACTGTATATCTCCAGATATGGAGTTAAATATGCAGATGTATGTACTGTATCCATTGAGTGGGGAGAAGAAGAATAGAGAATAGATAAATAGGGAGGGGAAGCTAAAGAGCGGAAAGAGAGAAAGTGAGAGACAAAGTGCTAGAGAGAGAGAAAGTGAGAGACAAAGTGCTAGAGAGAGAGAGAGAGAGTGTGAGAGACAGAGTGCTAGAAGGAGAGAGAGAGAGAGAGAGAGAGAGACAAAGTGCTAGAGAGAGAGAGAGAGAGAGAGAGTGAGAGACAAAGTGCTAGAGAGAGAGAGAGAGAGAGAGAGAGAGACAAAGTGCTAGAGAGAGAGAGAGAGAGAGAGAGACAGAGTGCTAGAGAGAGAGAGAGAGAGAGAGAGAGAGTGAGAGACAAAGTGCTAGAGAGAGAGAGAGAGAGAGAGAGAGTGAGAGACAAAGTGCTAGAGAGAGAGAGAGAGAGAGAGAGAGAGAGAGACAGAGTGCTAGAGAGAGAGAGAGAGAGAGAGACAGAGTGCTAGAGAGAGAGAGAGAGAGAGAGAGAGTGAGAGACAGAGTGCTAGAGAGAGAGAGAGAGAGAGAGAGTGAGAGACAAAGTGCTAGAGAGAGAGAGAGAGAGAGAGAGTGAGAGACAAAGTGCTAGAGAGAGAGAGACAGAGTGCTAGAGAGAGAGAGAGAGAGAGAGAGAGAGAGAGAGAGAGAGAGAGTGAGAGACAAAGTGCTAGAGAGAGAGAGAGAGAGAGAGAGAGAGAAAAAGTGAGAGACAAAGTGCTAGAGAGAGAGAGAGAGAGAGAGAGAGAGAGAGAGAGAGAGATGAGAGACAGAGTGCTAGAAGGAGAGAGAGAGAGAGAAAGTGAGAGACAAAGTGCTAGAGAGAGAGAGAGAGAGAGAGAGAGAGAGAGAGAGAGAGTGAGAGACAGAGTGCTAGAAGGAGAGAGAGAGAGAGAGAGTGAGAGACAAAGTGCTAGAGAGAGAGAGAGAGAGAGAGAGAGAGAGAGAGAGAGAGAGACAGAGTGCTAGAGAGAGAGAGAGAGAGAGAGAGAGTGAGAGACAAAGTGCTAGAGAGAGAGAGAGAGAGAGAGAGAGAGAGAGAGAAAGTGAGAGACAAAGTGCTAGAGAGAGAGAGAGAGAGAGAGAGAGAGAGAGTGAGAGACAAAGTGCTAGAGAGAGAGAGAGAGAGAGAGAGAGAGAGAGAGAGAGAGAGAGAGAGAAAGTGAGAGACAAAGTGCTAGAGAGAGAGAGAGAGAGAGAGAGAGAGAGAGTGAGAGACAGAGTGCTAGAAGGAGAGAGAGAGAGAGAGAAAGTGAGAGACAAAGTGCTAGAGAGAGAGAGAGAGAGAGAGAGAGAGAGAGAGAGAGAGAGAGAGTGAGAGACAGAGTGCTAGAAGGAGAGAGGGTTTTATAGAACGAGGACAGATTGTGAAAGAGTTAGCAGAGAATAACAGTATTTCTCTCTCCAGTCTTTCGGCAGACTGTTGTTGAGATATAACAGATATTACAGAGGCAATTACTGATGTAACACCAAAGCATAGACATACTCACCATGGGGTGGAGTGATCACGATAGCCTCTGCTCTCAGATAACAATATGACAATGTTTGAGTTAGCTGATTAACTACAATCAACCATAGCATCTTCCAATGACCTGTTTCGAGGCTTCAGTTCTGTGGTTTTGGTGTTATTGTCATGGAACATTTGGTGCCTCATAATGTACTGTTTACAGAAATGTATTTCTGTGGCATTTCTCTTAGTGTGTGCATGTGCGCGTCCATGGGAATGTGTGTGAGTGTGCTTGTGTATGTGTGTGTGTGTTGAGGGGTGTCCCTGTGAGCTAGAAGACTGATAATAGTGAGCTAACTCAAGTGGAAGAGGGAGAAAGAGGAAGGTTAGCTTTAGCCCTATGTTGTGAGCGCTGGGGGTGTGCCTTTCCTCTGACACTCAAGCATCTCACTCCAAAGCTCACTCACATTTCCTCTCAGTGCCGAGAGGGATTGTGATGGGATCACTCAGTTATGAATAAAGAGCAGAGACAAATCTAGAATATGTGAACACACAGACAAAAAGAGGGGGGATTGCTTTGTGACAGAATTGGAGGGCAGAGATGTAGACAGAATCAGTACAGACATACTCATCTCCTTTCCTCTCTTTCAGACTCCACAAAATCAGGATCTCTGCCAGACTCTTCCATATACGTAAATATATCTGTCAACTCTTCAATATCAGGATCTATGTCTGTCTCTTCAATATCAGGATCTATGTCAGTCTCTTCAATATCAGGATCTATGTCAGTCTCTTCAATATCAGGATCTCTGTTAGACTCTTCAATATCAGGATCTCTGTTAGACTCTTCAATATCAGGATCTCTGTTAGACTCTTCCAAATCAGGATCTCTGTCAGACTCCATATCAGGATCTCTGTCAGACTCCAAATCAGGATATCTTTCAGACTTTACAATATCAGGATCTCTGTGTCAGTCTCTTCAATATCAAGATCTCTGTCAGACTCAACAAAATCAGGATTTATGTCAGACTCTTCAATATCAGGCTCTTTGTTAGCCTCTTCAATATTAGGATTTCTGCCAGACTTCAATATCAGGATCTCTGTCAGACTCTTCAATATCAGGCTCTTTGTTAGCCTCTTCAATATTAGGATTTCTGCCAGACTTCAATATCAGGATCTCTGTCAGACTCTTCAATATCAGGATCTCTGTCAGACTCTTCAATATCAGGATCTCTGTCAGACTCTTCAATATCAGGATCTCTGTCAGACTCTTCAATATCAGGATCTCTGTCAGACTCTTCAATATCAGGCTCTTTGTTAGCCTCTTCAATATTAGGATTTCTGCCAGACTTCAATATCAGGATCTCTGTCAGACTCTTCAATATCAGGATCTCTGTCAGACTCTTCAATATCAGGATCTCTGTCAGACTCTTCAATATCAGGATCTCTGTCAGACTCTTCAATGTCAGGATCTCTTTCAGACTCTTCAATGTCAGGATCTCTTTCAGACTCTTCAATGTCAGGATCTCTTTCAGACTCTTCAATGTCAGGATCTCTTTCAGACTCTTCAATGTCAGGATCTCTTTCAGACTCTTCAATGTCAGGATCTCTTTCAGACTCTACAAAATCAGGATCTCTGTGAGTCTCTACAATATCAAGATCTCTGTCAGACTTTTCCATATCCGGATCTCTATCATACTATTACAATATCATGATCTCTATCAGACTCTACAATATCAGGATCTCAGTCAGACCCTTCAATATCAGGATCTCTTTCAGACTCTTGTTGGGGATGGGGTTATATCCTTCCTGTTTGGCCCTGTCTGGGGGTGTCCTCGGATGGGGCCACAGTGTCTCCTGACCCCTCCTGTCTCAGTCTCCAGTATTTATGCTGCAGTAGTTTATGTGTCGGGGGGCTAGGGTCAGTTTGTTATATCTGGAGTACTTCTCCTGTCCTATTCGGTGTCCTGTGTGAATCTAAGTGTGCGTTCTCTAATTCTCTCCTTCTCTCTTTCTTTCTCTCTCTCGGAGGACCTGAGCCCTAGGACCATGCCCCAGGACTACCTGACATGATGACTCTTTGCTGTCCCCAGTCCACCTGACTGTGCTGCTGCTCCAGTTTCAACTGTTCTGCCTTACTATTATTCGAACATGCTGGTCATTTATGAACATTTGAACATCTTGGCCATGTTCTGTTATAATCTCCACCCGGCACAGCCAGAAGAGGACTGGCCACCCCACATAGCCTGGTTCCTCTCTAGGTTTCTTCCTAGGTTTTGGCCTTTCTAGGGAGTTTTTCCTAGCCACCGTGCTTCTACACCTGCATTGCTTGCTGTTTGGGGTTTTAGGCTGGGTTTCTGTACAGCACTTTGAGATATCAGCTGATGTACGAAGGGCTATATAAATACATTTGATTTGATTTGATGTATCAGAATAGTTGGGTAACATAGATAATATGTTTTATTTTCATTATATGCTTATGAGTTACTTCTCATTTAGAATGTATCTTGTTGTACTATAGTGGTGTCCATTTGCAGTTATCCTTTATCTGTCCTGGGTTCAGTTACTTGGGCTGCAGAGAGGGGAGAGGTCAAGCTTGTCTTCATATGTAAACATATCTTTTAAACCATGTGAAGGGATGATTGAGGGGGAACCAATTATCTCTTGGCTCCACAATGTCTGTGTGCCAGTCACGGTGTCTCTGTGATCTTGTCCAGGAGGGGTGTATTTGATATATGCCTGTTGATGAGGTTTTGTTTTATGGTCCTGAGTGGTACCAAGAGTGAGATAAGAACATTGTTTATGAGACAAAGATTAACGATAATTTATAGCCAATGCTGTTTGGCTATGGGATAGTCCTCTCTCAAGTAAAGTCTTCCTTTGTAATGTTCCTAAGATCTGTTAATCGTCATGTGAATTGAGATGGGTGTCTCTTGGCTATAAATTATACTAAGAACTGTTTTGTAAGCACTCTCAGAGAATTCATTGATAGACACTGAATTGATCTGAGAGTCACAGGGTTGTGATGGAGCTCATATAATTAAAGATGGACTTTAAACCAAAACCAGATTGCCTAGCGGAGAAGGTACGGTGGGATTCGAAATGGTCGGTGATCTGTTTGTTAACTTGGCTTTCGAAGACCTTAGAAAGGCAGAGTAGGAGTGTCTCCCCCTTTAAAGAGGGGGATGACTGCAGCAGCTTTCCAATCTTTGGGGGTCTCAGACGATACTAAAGAGAGGCGGAACATGCTAATAATAGGGGTTGCAACAATTTCGGGCGGATAATTTTAGGAAGAGAGGGTCCAGAAAGTCTAGCCCTGCTGATTTGTAGGGGTCCAGATTTTGCTGCTCTTTCAGAACATCAGCTATCTGGATTTGGGTGAAGGAGAAATGGGGGAGGCTTGGGCAAGTTGCAATGAGGGGTGCAGGGCTGTTGACCGGGGTAGGGGTAGCCAGGTGGAAAGCATGGCCAGCCGTAGAAAAATGCTTATTGAAATTCTCAATTTCCTAGCCTCAGTGCAGTGGGCAGCTGGTAAAAGGTGCTCTTATTCTCCATGAACTTTACAGTTCCAGAACCTTTGCTTTCCTAACTGCCTGTGTATATTGGTTCCTAACCTCCCTGAAAAGTTGCATATAGCGGAGGCTATTCTATGATAATGCAGTACGCCAGGATGTTTTTGTGCTGGTCAAGGGCAGTCAGGTCTGGAGTGAACCAAGGGCTATATCTGTTCGTTGTTCTAAATTTCTTGAATGGGGCATGCTTATTTAAGATGGTGAGGAAGGCACTTTATAGAGCAACCAGGCATCCTCTACTGATGGAATGAGGTCAATATCATTCCAAGCTACCTGGGCCAGGTCGATTAGAAAGGCCTGCTTGCTGAAATGATTTAGGGAGCGTTTGACAGTGATGAGGGGTGGTCGCTTGACTGCAGACCCATTACGGACGCATGCAATGAGGCAGTGATTGCTGAGATCCTGGTTGAAGACAGCGGAGGCGTATTTGGAGGGCAGGTTGGTTAGGATGATATCTATGAGGGTGCCCTTGTTTGCGAATTTGGGGTTGTACCTGGTGGGTTCATTGATAATTTGTTTGAGATTGAGAGCATCAAGCTTAGATTGTGGGACGGCTGGGATGTTAATTCTTGTGACTCTCAAACCCGGATCCGGGAGCGTAATCATTGCCTCAAACTAATTAGCATAACGCAGCGGACATAAATCTTCCTACAAAATCTTCATATTCATGAAAATCACAAATGAAATATATTGAGACACAGCTTAGCCTTTTGTTAATCACACTGTCATCTCAGATTTTCAAAATATGCTTTACAGCCAACGCTAGACAAGCATTTGTGTAAGTTTATCATGGCATAATGCTATGCTAGGCTCTGCTGGCAGCAGGCAACATTTTCACGAAAATTAGAAAAGCAACCAAATTAAATAATTTACCTTTGAAGAACTTCGGATGTTTTCACTCAGGAGACTCCCAGTTAGATAGCAAATGTTCCTTTTTTCCAAAAAGATGATTTTTATAGGCGAAATAGCTCCCGTTTGTTCGTCACGTTTAGCCAAGTGATCATAGGAGTCCAGTGAGAGGCTTCAGGCAACTAGCAGGCCGGGGATAGCAAACTAGCAGACGGGCCTTTGAGGGACGTCACAACGGAAGAAAGTCTGTTGTGGCCCCCTCCTGCTGTGACGTCGGCAGACGTGTGGTAAATCAGACCAATTGCCAAAATAGGTATAGAGGCCAAAGAATTTGTCCGATGGGCCTCTTAATCTAACAGTCCGATGTGCTCTAGACAGCTAGCGGACTGCGGCTCGCAGGCTAGCAGATGGGCCTAGCATGGCTAGCTCCAGGCTAATTGGTGCTTGCTTCGGGACAGAGACATTAGCCAGGAGTGGCCACTCAGATACTTCACACTGTATATAAGGTTTCCATCTTTTACTATGTGTAGGAAATATCAAGGATGAAGAGAATATTTTTGTTAAGATTGGAATGTTATTTTAGTTTTCTAATGAGATCATAGTTTTTGATCATGTTTTGCCCCGTAACTAGCCACACCCGAGGGAGCTCAGAGACCATATCAGTATGACAGAAACACCCCTTTTTACCCAAGTGTATAAATGACTGAGTTAAGAATTAACATGGCAGACTAGAAGGACCAGAAGCTTCAACTAGGTCTACATTGGTCACGACCCTGAAATCAACACGAGGTGAAGACGACGAACTAGCCTCTAATAATCAATGTTATGGTTGAGTATCTAAGAAAGTGAATTTAAGTAGGACCATCCAGTTATTCTCTTCAGTTATCATCGACTACACTGTTCTCATCACAACTCTGGGGATCATCGACAGAAGACCACTCTACCAGAACGAGTGAAAGTAAACACAGACAACGAAGGAGAAGGACATTGTGACCTCTTGTGACAATCAGAGAACAGAGAACTTGCTCTCAACTAGCCTACCTGGTTAAATAAAGCTGAAAGAAAAAACATAAATAATTCTCTGCTACCGCATGGCAAGTGATAGCGGAGCTCCAAGAATAGAGCAAAAAGGCTCCTTAACAGCTGCCATCTCCAAGTCATTAGACTGCTAAATAGTTAATAAAATGGCTACTCTGACTATTTGCATTGACCCCTTTTATAAGGTGCTGCTACTTGCTGTTTATTATCTATGTATAGTGACTTTACCCCTACCTACATGTGCATATTACCTCAATGACCTCGACTAACCTCGGTACTGGTACCCCCTGTATGTAGCCTCGTTATTATTATTTTCTTATGTTACTTTTTCTCTTGCCTTAGTTTATTACATTTTGTATACTTTTGGGGGGGGAAATATTTTCTTACATACTTTTTATGAAATTCTCTATTGTTGGTTAAGGGCTTGTAAGTAAGCATTTCACTGTAAAGTCTACACCTTTTGGTTAAGGGCTTGTAAGTAAGCATTTCACAGTAAGGTGCTGTACTCGGGACATGTGACAAATACAATTCGATATGATTTGATTTTAGTACTAAGTTAACAAAATACAAAGTTGATTTTAAAAAATGCAATCAATAAACATTAAATCTATGAAATATTTACATATTTACAGGAGCTCTCTGCCTAAGTGACCTCACAGCACCATGGCAACTTCAGAACCAAATGTATAGTCCCAATTAATATTAGATAGAACGTCAGGGCCCCACCTGCCTGTGGGGAAAACAATCTGTGCTTTCCTGGGTTTCGCCATAGGCTCACAGCAAAAACATGACCATTTTCAAATGCAATTTTCTTGTTTTCTGCTTGTTTAAGTACTTTACAAATGACATTTAAGATGAAAAATTACTTTTCAGCATTGCCTGCTACTGAACGTTCTCACTACATAAAAAAGCATAATTGTAGGGCTTCCATCATGCCCCTTTTCATGCCGGTGTTAGCAGCCACGTGAGTGCTAGCTAGCTACCGACCGGAACATTACGTTTTTCCACACACGTAGCTATGTGTAGCCTACTTGGACACTGGGCCCCAACATTTCCCACTCTCCCACGCTGACTAGCCTGAAGCCACAGGGATCTTCTCGCAGACTCCATTTCCCTACCTGGTTAAATGTACACAGAACAACACAGCAGCTTTTCGGCATGTTCTGTTATTTCTGTATAACAAAAAAATCGACGTCAAAGTTGGCTTTTTACAATGTGGTTCAATGGGAAAGAACGTTTTGTTTTCCCAATTTGAGGGTGTGGTCGAGGGCAATTCCTTCTTATGAATACCGATTCAGAGTATATGCAACTACACTATATGCAAGATCTTCCCTGGTTGCAGTCAAACACCCATTGCAGCAGGCTGTGACACACACACACATTACTTATGGGGTATCTTTGTAACCTCCACCATTTTTCCTCTGGATAGATACAGTAAATGGTCAGTAGTGTGAAGGAGCTTTATTGACCTGATTAAATTGCTGTATTGGCAATGCCATTGAAAATAACACAGCTTTATGTGAATAACCCTGTACAAAGCCTGTATGGAACACAGATATTTTTATAGTACACCATGTCCCCATCTACATCTAAAAACAACTATAATCAACCTGTAATGCCAGGATAGAACAGATCTCTGAACCATGCAACAGAAGGGGATGCATGCTTAGCACTAGCTGCCTTAGAAAATAATACACATTTTACATGACTACTTTGAAGCAAAAAGAGTGGACAAAATAAAGTATGGGAGTCTTTGGGTAAACTGTGTTCATGGTGATTTCCTTGAAAGCCAAAACAAACATTTAAGAGTTTTTATAGCTATAAAAGGGAGAAATGGAGTTTTCAGAGAACTTCTCCAGTTTTCCAAGTGTTACTTTAGGATAAAAAATGCAGGAATGTCTAACAGAGACAAAGAACACGGCTAATGCATTAAAGTGGCTGTGTGTGTGTCCGTGTGTGTGTGTGTGTGTGTGTGTGTGTGTGTGTGTGTGTGTGTGTGTGTGCGCAATGCGGCTGTTAAAGGCCCTATGTTTATCACTGCAGTATTAGACAAGAATATTTATGAACATTCCAGGGACAACGTGTTTCAGATGGAAAATGAGCGGAATGGGGCAGTCATAACAACCCATGGTCAGATGACTGGAATGACCTCTATGGTGACTGAGGAAGGTTCTCCTTTAATCATCTTCATCAACATCAGCCTATTGTGCATGTGCGTACACACACACACACACACACACACACACACACACACACACACACACACACACACACACACACACACACACACACACACACACACACACACACACACACACACACACACACACACACACACACACACACACACACACACACACACACACTCATGGAATATTGCTAAGCCCATTCTTTAAAGGTGTAAACAGAATGCTTAGTTAGCATTTAAAAAATAAATAAATAAAATCACCTTTGTTTAACCAGGTAAGCTAGTTGAGAACAACTTCTCATTTACAACTGCAACCTGGCCAAGACAAAGCAGAGCAGTTTGACACATAAAACGACACAGAGTTACACATGGAGTAAACAAACAAACAGTCAATAATACAGTAAAAAAAGTATATATACAGTGTGTACAAATCAGGTAAGAGAGGTAAGGCAATAAATAGGCCATGGTGGCGAAGTAATTACAATATAGCAATTAAACACTGGAGTGATAGAGACTGGAGTGATAGATGTGCAAAAGATGAATGTACAAGTAGAGATACTGGGGTGCAAAGGAGCAAGATTAATAAATAAATAAGTACAGTATGGGGATGAGGTAGTTGGATGGGATATTTACAGATTGTCTGTGTACAGGTGCAGTGATCTGTGAGCTGCTCTGACAGCTGGTGCTTAAAGTAAGTGAGGAAGGTTCTCCTTTAATCATCTTCATCAACATCAGCCTATTGTGCATGTGCGTACTCAGTTAATGAGTCTTCAGCTTCAGTGATGTTTGCAGTTCGTTCCAGTCATTGGCAGCAGAGAACTGTAAGGAAAGGTGGAGTTGGCTTTGGCGATGACCAGTGAAATATACCTGCTGCTATGGTGACCAGTGAGCTGAGATGAGGCGAGGCTTTACCTAGCAGAGACTTGTGGATGACCTGGAGCCAGTGGGTTTGGCGACGAGTATGATGCGAGGGCCATCCAACGAGAGTGTACAGGTCGCAGTGGTCGGTAGGATATGGGGCTTTGGTGACACTGTGAGTGATTGTGTGTGTTTGTAATTGTTAAAGAGGCGTTACTATGGGTAATGTTTTTGAGCCTACATACAGTTCTTCTTATAAAAAGTTTTGAGCTCATGCCGCGACCGTTTGTGGTGGACCGTGGCAGATTGTGGTAAATTGTGTCATTCTGGCAACAGTGGCAGACACTTAAATTAACGTGCCATAGAACTCTGCAGCACCCCGCACGCTGTGCTGCAGTACGCCGTAACTTTTAAATGAAGAACCACTGTACAGCAACAAACCACAACAGGAGCTGAGCAGCCAAACAGCCTGTAGTTCTCAGGTCAGGCAAGAAGACGCTAGAGGCTATAAGTTCAGGCTAGATTTTATCACATATTTCAACTCTTTGAGGTATGCTTCATTTAAAGTGGAATGGAAACACTTTAGAAAGCAAATTTAAGCAAAGAGTTGTATTCAATCCACTAATACTAAACATGTGCATTTAAGATGGTGGTCCTTCTGTGGCTCAGTTGGTAGAGCATGGCGCTTGTAACGCCAGGGTAGTGGGTTCGATTCCCGGGACCACCCATACGTAGAATGTATGCACACATGACTGTAAGTCGCTTTGGATAAAAGCGTCAGCTAAATGGCATATATTATTATTATTATTATTATTATTTAAGATAAAAACATCTCTATATTTAGTATTTTGATTCTCGCAAGGTTTATTTGAGCTATGGTCAGCGCCATTTTAAATGATCATAGTAACGACTGACACAAGTGCGTCCCTGGCAGAAATCATCTGTGCGGAGAGTGAATCGAAGAGAGTGAGGTTTGGGGGCAGACGACGAAGATGGCAACAACACCATACATGAACTGTGTAGGGTAAGGCTGTATGAAGTGGCTCAAAACAAATCCCTATGTAAGCTACCATCGGCTGCCCAAGGACCCATAACTTCTGAAGAAGTGGCTCCATGTCCTGAAGAGGAAGGAAGTGCCAGCTCGAGCTAGCAGGATCTGCAGACAGCACTTCGCGGAGGCAGACTTCACGATGAAGGACACTTTCGATGCGGCAACAGGGGAGTTTCCGAATGGAAAGAAGTCGTAGGCCTATGTTGAAGTACTCTGCTTGCGTCTCCATGTAAAATGTTGAGGGTTATGGTGTAAGGGTTACCGACCGACCATCATCAACATCGCTGACTTAGGAGTTAAGCAAAAGTGACTGAGCGGAGGGAGGCGTCGCGAGTCAATGAAGCCTGAGGTAATGTTAACCGTCATGACTGTTGTTGACTAGACAATTTTTTAAGAGTTTAGTTGAAAGTAACTAGCTAATTGCGTCTGAAGTGTTTTGTGTAACACCCCCCAGCAAATAACGTTAGCAAGGAACTCAATTGGAGCTAAAATTGCAAACCAGTTTCTCCATGTAGCCCTGTTATGAGGTTGTTACTGTAGCTACCTTCCACCTCAGATTGTCAAGTAACGTTACTGTAATACATTTTGTTGAGAGATTTGTTTTGTAATGTTCTGTTATCTCCACCTCATTTAGCTAGACTGTAGTTGACATAGCTAATGTTAGAGGAAAAATAAATGTCCCTGTATTTGCTGTGTGTGTGTGTGTGTGTGTGTGTGTGTGTGTGTGTGTGTGTGTGTGTGTGTGTGTGTGTGTGTGTGTGTGTGTGTGTGTGTGTGTGTGTGTGTGTGTGTGTGTGTGTGTGTGACAAGGCATACA
>NW_026282166.1:0-504 GCF_023373465.1 Oncorhynchus keta | reverse complement strand
GCTGGTCTAGTGGTAGTGCTGCCTGCCAGGGGCTGGTCTAGTGGTAGTGCTGCCTGCCAGGGGGCTGGTCTAGTGGTAGTGCTGCCTGCCAGGGGCTGGTCTAGTGGTAGTGCTGCCTGTCCAGGGGCTGGTCTAGTGGTAGTGCTGCCTGCCAGGGGGCTGGTCTAGTGGTAGTGCTGCCTGCCAGGGGGCTGGTCTAGTGGTAGTGCTGCCTGCCAGGGGCTGGTCTAGTGGTAGTGCTGCCTCCCTGCCAGCCAGGTCGGCTGGTCTAGTGGTAGTGCTGCCTGCCAGGGGCTGGTCTAGTGGTAGTGCTGCCTGCCCAGGGGGCTGGTCTAGTGGTAGTGCTGCCTGCCAGGGGGCTGGTCTAGTGGTAGTGCTGCCTGCCAGGGGGTGGTCTAGTGGTAGTGCTGCCTGCCTGCCAGGGGGCTGGTCTAGTGGTAGTGCTGCCTGCCAGGGGCTGGTCTAGTGGTAGTGCTGCCTGCCAGGGGCTGGTCTAGTGGTAGT
>NW_026282165.1:0-1701 GCF_023373465.1 Oncorhynchus keta | reverse complement strand
ACTGAAATCCTTCTGTCTGTCTGTGATGGTTAGGCTGGGGATATATACTGAAATCCTTCTGTCTGTCTGTGATGGTTAGGCTGGGGATATATACTGAAATCCTTCTGTCTGTCTGTGATGGTTAGGCTGGGGATATATACTGAAATCCTTCTGTCTGTCTGTGATGGTTAGGCTGGGGATATATACTGAAATCCTTCTGTCTGTCTGTGATGGTTAGGCTGGGGATATATACCTGAAATCCTTCTGTCTGTCTGTGATGGTTAGGCTGGGGATATATACTGAAATCCTTCTGTCTGTCTGTGGTGGTTAGGCTGGGATATACTGAAATCCTTCTGTCTGTCTGTGATGGTTAGGCTGGGGATATATACTGAAATCCTTCTGTCTGTCTGTGATGGTTAGGCTGGGGATATATACTGAAATCCTTCTGTCTGTCTGTGATGGTTAGGCTGGGGATATATACTGAAATCCTTCTGTCTGTCTGTGATGGTTAGGCTGGGGATATATACTGAAATCCTTCTGTCTGTCTGTGATGGTTAGGCTGGGGATATATACTGAAATCCTTCTGTCTGTCTGTGATGGTTAGGCTGGGGATATATACTGAAATCCTCTGTCTGTCTGTGATGGTTAGGCTGTAGATACTGAAATCCTTCTGTCTGTCTGTGATGGTTAGGCTGGGATATATACTGAAATCCTTCTGTCTGTCTGTGATGGTTAGGCTGTGGAAATCCTTCTGTCTGTCTGTGATGGTTAGGCTGTGGATATATACTGAAATCCTTCTGTCTGTCTGTGATGGTTAGGCTATATACTGAAATCCTTGTCTGTCTGTGATGGTTAGGCTGGGGATATATACTGAAATCCTTCTGTCTGTCTGTGATGGTTAGGCTGGGGATATATACTGAAATCCTTCTGTCTGTCTGTGATGGTTAGGCTGGGGATATATACTGAAATCCTTCTGTCTGTCTGTGATGGTTAGGCTGGGGATATATACTGAAATCCTTCTGTCTGTCTGTGATGGTTAGGCTGTCTGTCCTTCTGTCTGTCTGTGATGGTTAGGCTGTGGATATATACTGAAATCCTTCTGTCTGTCTGTGATGGTTAGGCTGTGGATATATACTGAAATCCTTCTGTCTGTCTGTGATGGTTAGGCTGGGGATATATACTGAAATCCTTCTGTCTGTCTGTGATGGTTAGGCTGTGGATATATACTGAAATCCTTCTGTCTGTCTGTGATGGTTAGGCTGGGGATATATACTGAAATCCTTCTGTCTGTCTGTGATGGTTAGGCTGGGGATATATACTGAAATCCTTCTGTCTGTCTGTGATGGTTAGGCTGGGGATATATACTGAAATCCTTCTGTCTGTCTGTGATGGTTAGGCTGGGGATATATACTGAAATCCTTCTGTCTGTCTGTGATGGTTAGGCTGGGGATATATACTGAAATCCTTCTGTCTGTCTGTGATGGTTAGGCTGGGGATATATACTGAAATCCTTCTGTCTGTCTGTGATGGTTAGGCTGGGGATATATACTGAAATCCTTCTGTCTGTCTGTGGTTGTTAGGCTGTGGATAGACACTGAAATCCTTAAGTGTGTCTGTGATGGTTAGGCTGGGGATATATACTGAAATCATTCTGTCTGTCTGTGGTTGTTAGGCTGTGAAATCCTTCTGTCTGTGATGGTTAGGCTGGGATATATACTGAAA
>NW_026282164.1:0-5009 GCF_023373465.1 Oncorhynchus keta | reverse complement strand
GTGAAGCATATAAACACAAATACACAGGCCTCTGTGGAGCATATAAACACAAATACACAGGCCTATGTGGAGCATATAAACACAAATACACAGGCCTCTGTGGACCTATAAATACAAATACACAGGCCTCTGTGGACCTATAAATACAAATACACAGGCCTCTGTGGACCTATAAACACAAATACACAGGCTTCTGTGGACCTATAAACACAAATAGACAGGCCTTTGTGGAGCATTTAAACACAAATACACAGGCCTCTGTGGACCTATAAACTACAAATACATAGGCCTCTGTGGACCTAAAAACACAAATACACAGGCCTCTATGGACCTATAAACACAAATACACAGGCCTCTGTGGACCTATAAACACAACTACGCCGGCCTCTGTGGAGCTATAAACACAAATACACAGGCCTCGTGGATCTATAAACACAAATACACAGGCCTCTGTGGAGCATATAAACACAAATACACAGGCCTCTGTGAAGCATATAAACACAAATACACAGGCCTCTGTGGATCTATAAACACAAATACACAAGCCTCTGTGGACCTATAACACAAATACACAGGCCTGTGTGGAGCATATAAACACAAATACACAGGCCTCTGTGGACCTATAAACACAAATACACAGGCATCTGTGGACCTATAAACACAAATACACAGGCCTCTGTGGACCTATAAACACAAATACACAGGCCTCTGTGGAGCATATAAACACAAATACGCAGGCATCTGTGGACCTATAAACACAAATACACAGGCCTCTGTGGAGCATATAAACACAAATACACAGGCCTCTGTGGAGCATATAAACACAAATACACAGGCATCTGTGGACCTATAAACACAAATACACAGGCCTCTGTGGAGCATATAAACACAAATACACAGGCCTATGTGGAGCATATAAACACAAATACACAGGCCTCTGTGGACCTATAAACACAAATACACAGGCCTCTTTGGACCTATAAACACAAATACACAGGCCTCTGTGGAGCATACAAACACAAATACACAGGCCTCTGTGGAGCATATAAACACAAATACACAGGTCTCTGTGGACATACAAACACAAATACACAGGCCTCTGTGGAGCTATAAAAACAAACACACAGGCCTCGGTGGACCTATATACACAAAGATGCAGGCCTCAGAGGACCTATAAACACAAATATACAGGCCTCTGGAGCATATAAACACAAATACACAGGACTCTGTGGACCTATAAACACAAAAACACAGGCCTCTGTGGACCTATAAACACAAATACACAGGCCTTTGTGGACCTGAAAACACAAATACACAGGCCTCTGTGGAGCATATAAACACAAATACACAGGACTCTGTGGAGCATATAAACACAAATACACAGGCCTATGTGGAGCATATAAACACAAATACACAGGCCTCTGTGGACCTATATACACAAATACACAGGCCTCTGTGGACCTATAAATACAAATACACAGGCCTCTGTGGAGCATATAAACACAAATACACAGGCCTCTGTGGACCTATAAACACAAATACACAGGCCTCTGTGGACCTATAAACACAAATACACAGGCCTCTGTGGACCTATAAACACAAATACACAGGCCTCTGTGGACCTATAAACACAAATACACAGGCCTCTGTGGACCTATAAACACAAATACGCAGGCCTCTGTGGACCTATAAACACAAATACACAGGCCTCTGTGGACCTATAAACACAAATACACAGGCCTCTGTGGAGCATATAAACACAAATACACAGGCCTCTTTGGACCTATAAACACAAATACACAGGCCTCTGTGGAGCATATAAACACCAATACACAGGACTATGTGGAGCATATAAACACAAATACACAGGCCTCTGTGGACCTATATACACAAATACACAGGCCTCTGTGGACCTATAAACACAAATACACAGGCCTATGTGAAGCATATAAACACAAATACACAGGCCTCTGTGGACCTATAAACACAAATACACAGGCCTCTGTGGACCTATAAACACAAATACACAGGCCTCTGTGGACCTATAAACACAAATACAGGCCTCTGTGGACCTATAAACACAAATACACAGGCCTCTGTGGACCTATAAACACAAATACGCAGGCCTCCGTGACCTATAAACACAAATACACAGGCCTCTGTGGACCTATAAACACAAATACACAGGCCTCTGTGGAGCATATAAACACAAATACACAGGCCTCTGTGGAGCATATAAACACAAATACACAGGCCTCTGTGGAGCATATAAACACAAATACACAGGCCTCTGTGGAGCATATAAACACAAATACACAGGCTTCTGTGGAGCATATAAACACAAATACACAGGCCTATGTGGAGCATATAAACACAAATACACAGGCCTCTGTGGAGCATATAAACACAAATACACAGGCCTCTGTGGAGCATATAAACACAAATACACAGGCCTATGTGGAGCATATAAACACAAATACACAGGCCTCTGTGGACCTATAAATACAAATACACAGGCCTCTGTGGACCTATAAATACAAATACACAGGCCTCTGTGGACCTATAAACACAAATACACAGGCTTCTGTGGACCTATAAACACAAATAGACAGGCCTTTGTGGAGCATTTAAACACAAATACACAGGCCTCTGTGGACCTATAAACACAAATACACAGGCCTCTGTGGACCTAAAAACACAAATACACAGGCCTCTGTGGACCTATAAACACAAATACACAGGCCTCTGTGGACCTATAAACACAACTACGCCGGCCTCTGTGGAGCTATAAACACAAATACACAGGCCTCTGTGGATCTATAAACACAAATACACAGGCCTCTGTGGAGCATTTAAACACAAATACACAGGCCTCTGTGAAGCATATAAACACAAATACACAGGCCTCTGTGGATCTATAAACACAAATACACAAGCCTCTGTGGACCTATAAACACAAATACACAGGCCTCTGTGGAGCATATAAACACAAATACACAGGCCTCTGTGGACCATATAAACACAAATACACAGGCCTCTGTGGACCTATAAACACAAATACACAGGCCTCTGTGGACCTATAAACACAAATACACAGGCCTCTGTGGACCTATAAACACAAATACACACAGGCCTCTGTGGAGCATATAAACACAAATACATAGGCATCTGTGGACCTATAAACACAAATGCACAGGCCTCTGTGGACCTATAAACACAAATACACAGACCGTGGACCTATAAACACAAATACTCAGGTCTCTATGTAGCTATAAACACAAAAACACAGGCCTCTGTGGACCTATAAACACAAATACACAGGCCTCTTTGGACCTATAAACACAAATACACAGGCCTCTGTGGAGCTATAAACACAAATACACAGGCCTCTGGAGCATATAAACACAAATACACACAGGACTCTGTGGACATAAAAACAAACACACAGCAGGCCTCCGTGGACCTATAAACACAAACACACAGGCCTCAGAGGACCTATAAACACAAATATACAGGCCTCTGGAGCATATAAACCAAATACACAGGCCTCTGGAGCATATAAACACAAATACACAGGACTCTGTGGACCTATAAACATACAAAAACACAGGCCTCTGTGGACCTATAAACACAAATACACAGGCCTCCCGTGGACCTGATAAACACAAATACACAGGCCTCTGTGGAGCATATAAACACAAATACACAGGACTCTGTGGAGCATATAAACACAAATACACAGGCCTAGGCATATAAGCCTGGCCTCTGTGGACATATAAACACAAATACACAGCTCTGTGGACCTATAAACACAAATACACAGGCCTCTTTGGACCTATAAACACAAAAACACAGGCCTCTGTGGACCTATAAACACAAATACACAGGCCTCTGTGGACCTAAACACAAATGCAGGCCTCTGTGGACCTATAAACACAAATACACAGGCCCTGTGGAGCTATATAAACATACAAATAAACACAAATTACACAGGCCTCTGTGGAGACATATAAACACAAATACACAGGCCTCTATAGACATGTAAACATACACAAATAAACAGGCCTCTGTGGAGCATATAAACACAAATACACAGGCCTCTGTGGAGCATATAAACTTACAAATACCCAGGCCTCTGTGGAGCATATAAACACAAATACACGGAGCCTCTGTGGAGCTGTAAACACAAATGCACGAGGGCCTCTGTGGACCTATAAACCGCAAATCACGCTGAAAGACCTCCTGTGGACCTGTAAACACAAATAAAGAGAGGAACCTCTCTGTGGACCTATAAATACAAATGCACGGGCATCTGTAAGACTATATAAACACAAATACGGGCCTCTGTAGATATATAAACACAAATACACAGGCCTCTGTAGACATGTAAACACAAATACACAGGCCTCTGTGGAGCATATAAACACAAATACACAGGCCTCTATGGAGCATATAAACACAAATACACAGGCCTCTGTGGACCTAAAAATTACAAATACGCAGGCCTCTGTGGACCTATAAACACAACTACGCCGGCCTCTGTGGAGCTATAAACACAAATACACAGGCCTCTGTGGATCTATAAACACAAATACACAGGCCTCTTTGGACCTATAAACACAAATACACAGGCCTCTGTGGAGCATATAAACACAAATACACAGGCCTGTGTGGAGCATATAAACACAAAATACACAGGCCTCTGTGGACCTATAAACACAAATACACAGGCATCTGTGGACCTATAAACACAAATACACAGGCCTCTGTGGACCTATAAACACAAATACACAGGCCTCTGTGGAGCATATAAACACAAATACACAGGCATCTGTGGACCTATAAACACAAATACACAGGCCTCTGTGGAGCATATAAACACAAATATACAGGCCTCTGTGGACCTATAAACACAAATACACAGACATCTGTGGACCTATAAACACAAATACACAGGCCTCTGTGGACCTATAAAACACAAATACACAGGCCTCTGTGGAGCATATAAA